>NW_020695462.1:0-5035 GCF_002925995.2 Terrapene triunguis
ACTGTGTATGTTTTATCTGGAGAAGAGAAGGAGGGGAGACATGATAACAGTCTTCAAGTGTGTAAAGGGGTGTTATAAAGAGGAAGGTGATAATCAGTGAGGACAGGACAAGAAGTAATGAGCTTAAATTCCAGGAAGAAAGATGTAGTTTAGACATTAGGAAAAGCTGCGTGTCAGGGTGGTTAACCATTGGAACAAATTGCCTAGCTAGGTTGTGGAATCTCCATCATTGGAGGTTTTTAAGAACAGGTTAGACAAACACCTGTCAGAGATGGTCTAGATAATGCTCAATCCTACTTCAGTGCAGGAGACTGGATTATACAACCAATCAGTGTCCCTTCCAGTTCTACATTTCTGTTCTTCTACGATTGACTACAATGGAATTGTGCTGCTTTTCACCCGCTGGGGATCTGCCCCTGCATCTCCTCCTCCAAGCTGCCTTTCAGAGGATGAGGGTTTTTGCTCTGAGCCTAGCTCCGCCTGTGTCACTGTGCATCCACCGCACAGATGTAGCTGCCTGAGTCCCCCAGCTGGGAGTCGGTGATGTGCAGGGAGCTGCGTTTCCCACTTTCCAGGCGCTCGCCTATGAACCGCCCCACAGTGACATTCTCATTGGAGCTCGCGGTCAGCAGGTGGGTCGGCCCTTGCCCAGGGAGCTGCTGGTACCACTGGAAGGCTTGGAAAGCGCTGGTGAAAGAGCAGGACATGGTGGAGACCTTCCCTTCCCCAGTAACCAGCCACTCGGGGCTCTGATCCACTTGGGCTTCGCAGCAGGAGACTGGAGGGAAACAATATAATAGCAGTTATCATGAGGAATATAAGAATTGTATTGCATTGCCTCTTTATCTATGCCTCTATCTATCCAGCCTTCTCTCTGCAGCCTCCTTCCATCCCTCATTTTATTGTTCCATCCCCAGTATCTATATCTACGTGTCTATATATTGATACAGATAGAAATAGATCTTTCCATCAACATCTATTTCTTTCTTTCTGTTCTCTCCCCTAATCTGTATAAAGCAGGACAAGAAATGCTAACAAATAACTCTAACGCAATATTACTGTTCAAATAGATCAGAGGCTGAGAGATGTTCCATTGGAAGACTCTTCTCTCCTTACAGGTGCAGTAGCTCATAGATAGATAGAGAGATAAGAGATCTTGTCCATCACTGACGTCTAAGAATCTGCATCTTTTTGCCCTGTAGAAGGAGAAAATATTGTTTCACTCACAGATAAAAGCAAAGGTGAGGAGAAGGCTCCACAGAGCAGCTCCACTCTCTGAGGCCATGGTGAGCTCCGTTTCTTCTCTCCCTTGCAGAGGGATATACCGAGGCAGAGTCAATCCGAGAAAGGTTTGCAGGAGACCAGTGGAAACGAGAATTCTCCCTCCCCTCGGGTTACCCCCTTCTCAAGGGGAAGGATTCTCCGCCTACAGAGGCTGCTGTTTCATTGTCTGCCCCAGGGAGGAACAGCAGCTCTGTGAACTGGGCTGGGCTGGGTCCAGCCCAGATCTCAGGCTGTGGGAATTACCCAGAGTTTGCAGGGGAGGATTGTGAGCACTCTAGCGCCATCTGCTGCCCTGGCAGAGAAGGGAGGGTAAGAAATTCTTGGCTTCAGGGGAATCCCAGGTAGAAGTTGGTAGGAATGAAACAGAACCAGGCATCGCTTCACCCATTTACTCCAATGGAGTTACAGCTGATTTACATCCCCTGAGGATCTGTCCCATTAGCTACAATAGAGAGCGTCTGATTCGCACCAGATCAGGATCCGGCCCAGTGATGTAAATGAAGATATTGCTGATTTGCACCAGCTACTGGGTTGATTCAGTGACTCCAGTGGAGCAACAGTCACTTTACACCAGCTGGGGATCCGTCCTGCAGCTCCTCGGCCCAGCTGCCTGTCAGAGGATCAGGACCGGCTCTAGGCACCAGCAAAACAGCAGCTGGTAGCAGTGGTGGAGGCGCAGCTGGGCCCGCATGGCCTCAGCCGCACGGCGCAGGGCATCTGCAGCACGCGGGCGCCGCTCACCACCTCGGCCAGGTTGTCGTGGCGCACCTCGCCCATGCCGGCTGTGTGGATGAGCAGGCGCAGCGCCCCGTAGCTCACCCCCTTCACCCGCAGGATGTCCGGGGACTTGGCCGCCAGCACCGACTTGTGGGCTCGGATCCGCTGGCCGGACACTTCGATCACCAGGTCCGGCTCCTCCGAGACCAGCTGCTGCGGGCTCCAGGGCTGCGCTCCAGCCTGTGGACAGTAAGTGCCAGGCGGCGGCCGGGCGATGTCGCCTCCTCCCGCCTCGGACTCGGACGCGCCTTGTTAATCTCCCGCTGGCTCTTCCCCACCCGGCTGCAGGAGGAGGCTGCTCCGGGATCCTGCTCCGGGGCTTTGTCCCCCACCCCGGGCGAACTGAAGCACAAGGAGGAGCTGAAACCGCTGGGAGCTTGGAAAGGGAGCGCTGCGCTTTCCTCACCCCCGCTGTCCTCTTCCCCAGCTGATGCGCTCCCTTCCATGGAGCCGGGCTGCTGCTGCCTGCCCTTGCTTCTCTCCGCTTGCCCCAGAGCTTTCCCCGGTGGCCCTAGCTGCTGCTCCGCTCCTCCGCAGAGCCTTTCTGGACAGGCCTTTGCCTCGCTGATATTCCCATCACCCGGATAAAGGATACAGGACAGGACCGGGCTCTCCATGGCTCTAGCAGAGGCTGGACCTGGCTAATGTCCCCTCCACAAACACACACACACACACACACACACACTCCCAGCGCAGCAGCACAGTCAGCCACCCCTTCGCCTTCCTCTTCTCCCCCCCCTTTTCCTTTTTTCCCTTTGCGGTTTAAGGCTGAACGTTACTGTGGGTTTTCCTTGCTCAACTCTCCTTCTTGGCACATGGTCAATGTCAGCCTTGTTTCCCAGCCTGGCCTCCTCTCACATGCTGACAGCAGAAAGAGGTGTGGGGCAGCCGTCCCTGCAGCCACTCGCTGCTGAACTTTTCAACTCCACTAATTTCAACATTGGTTAGATTTCTGTAACCATCATATGTTTGCTGCAGCTTGATTGCTCAGACTTTCCGTGAGTGGCATTGACAGATCAATGTATAGTAATAAAGTATCTCACTTCCTGTTCCTTGGGGGAGTTGGATTTTTTTTTCCTGGGGCAATTTAATTTTCTATAAGCCTTTTTCCAGTTTTTTTTCTTCAGAGTAAGCGACACAAGTTCTTTAACAAGTGAAAGATCACTGAGTTTTAACAGTTTTGATTTACAAGATGTTTGTATCAGCCTGCATGCAACTCCCAAAATCAGTTTGACTAATTGCATGGTTTTATTTCAGCTCAAAGAGGAGCTAAATATTTTCCTTGGACTTTCTGCTCTGAAATTTGCAGCAACAGAGTCAACTAAACATGCTGATGTGTGATTATATTCTGCGATTATTTCCCCAATATGTAAACATGTGTAAAAGCCAAAAAAAAAGGGGGGGGAAGAGGGCTGCCAACAACACGAAACACAACCCTCCCATTTTGCAACTGGGTGCGGTTTCTGCCACGCAACGTGACAGTTTGGTAAACAGTTTGTTAACTTGCTACCGCCTGTCCATGGGGTTGCGAATCAGGAGGGATGGGGTATGTGGTCAAAAACAATCCCGATCTGCTTCCTGACCAGAGTGGCCCCTTTCATTGAATTTGTGAAAAGGGAGGTAGGGTTTGGGGGTACGGAGCATGCCCCTGAGCCCAAGGTGAGACCAGAGTGGCTTCTTTCATTTTTTCCACTGGCTTCCTCCTTGCTTATTTCCAATGACTTGGCTGCTCATGCACCTGTCACTGGTCCAGGGATGGTTTGTGGTCGAAAACACTCACGGTCTGCTTCCTCTGGGGGATGGTTGCAAAACGGGAGGGATGGGGTTTGTGGTCAAAAACACTCAGGGTCTGCTTCCTCTGGGGGATGGTTGCAAAACTGGAGGGATGGGGTTTGTGGTCGAAAACACTCACGGTCTGCTTCCTCTGGGGATGGTTGCAAAACTGGAGGGATGGAGTTTGTGGTCGAAAACACTCACGGTCTGCTTCCTCCTGGCTAATGTGACAAATTGATCTATTAGACGATTGCTATATCCTGAATAGTGGTGACTGGGAATGGGGGGGGGGGGGGGGGAAGTGTAGCAGATGCCAATTTGAGATGAATATTCTCTTGGCCAGATTCTACTGGGTTTATGGTGCTTTGTGCTATGGACTGGAGCAAAGTGGCTGGTGAATAACAAAGAATCTGGTTAATAATTGTTCTCTAAAATCAGCTTTTTTCTTTCTCTCTCTCTCTCTGAATTATCACTAATTCAAAATAGTAGTGTGCAAGTTGACTGGATAATGGTAATAGCATAATCTCTTGTTAAAGCATTGTAAACCTTACTACCTGATTTTTATATTAAACACTTACTATACATAATACAATAAATCCAACAGAAACAAAACCTAGGAAAGTTTGTTTTCTGTTTCTTATTTAAAGTTTTCCAGTAATCTCTTCTTGCTTCAGAATGCCTCGTGTCTCACCCATACTGTTTGCAATAGGATTCAACCTGTGGCTTGGCTGATGACTCTTTACTGCTTCCTGAAGAGCTGGGACCTCAATATTCATCTCAGATACTATATGCAGAAGCACAACTCTGTATATATGGGGGGAATTATTGACCTTGTGCATATGTAATGGTGTTTGGTGTTTGTAAGACAAGGTATAATAATCACACTTCCCAAATTGCAATGAACTGTGGAAAAGTTCCTGTTTGGTGTGAGAGATGTTACTTATACCTAGATGCACTACCCTTCCCCACCCCCACCCCTACGCATGCTGGCTTGGGAATATCACTGCTGTAGTGTCAGCTTTTAAGAGAGCTTCACATGCACCACTTCTAGTATTACGGTAAGTTAAAACAAGCTACAGTACATTGGGACATTAATACTCTATTACAGTGTTTGCATTAGCATATTAAAAGCAATAACACTTAACAGACCAGTATATCCAGGACATTACTAGCACACTTTCCCCCCACCGATACCTAGTAG
>NW_020695463.1:0-12358 GCF_002925995.2 Terrapene triunguis
GATTTATAGAAGCCGGTTTTATAGAAACCGGTTGTATGCAGCCGATTGTGTGTGTCCCCACATAAAATGCTCTAAGTGCATGAAGTCGGCGGACCGCGTCCACAGTACCGAGGCTAGCGTCGACTTCCGGCGCATTGCACTATGGATACCTATCCCACAGTTCCCGGAGTCTCCGGCGCCCATTGGAATTATGGGTTGAGATCGCAATGCCCGAATGATGCAAAGCAGTGCCGCGGGGGGTTCTGGGTACATTGCGTCAGGCCCCTCCCCCGCCGTCACAGCAACGGCAGACAATAGATTCGCGCCTTTTTACTTGGGTTACCTGTGCAGACAACATACCACGCCAAGCATTGAGCCCGCTCAGCTCAGCTCACCGTCACCATATGTCTTCCGGGTGCCGGCAAACGTGGGACTGCATTGCTACACAGCAGCAGCAGCTAACTGCCTTTTGGCGGTAGACGGTGCAGCATGACTGGTAGCCTTCATCGGCGATCGGGATGCTGGTAGCTGTGGGGCTGGCAGCCGTGGGGCTGCATTGCACCAGCCCCTTGCCTTTTGGCAGTAGATGGTTTATTACGACTGGTAACCGTCCTCATCGGACAAATTTACATGTTGCCTGAAATGCTCATAGATTATTGTAGCCTGAGCGCCTTTACTGATCCTTCTGGCTACTGTACAGCATATATTGCTACACAGCAGCAACCCCTTGCCTTTAACCCTCCTCGTTGGACGATGATGGCTACCAGTCACAGTATACTATTTTCTGCCAAGTATTGTCTGCTAAGCACCCAGAAAAGGCCGAGGGCGATCTGGGTGCTGGCAGACATGTGGCTGGCACACGTAGAGTTACATTGCTACCAAGCACCCAGACAATGCCGAGGGCTATCAGTCATGCTGCACTGTCGTCTTAAGATGTAAAAAATAGATTTGTTCTGTATTCATTTCCTTCCCCCCTCCCTCCGTCAAATCAACGGCCCGCTAAACCCAGGCTTAGGAGTTCAATCTCTGGGGGGGTGTGTTCTGTGTGACAGTTGTTTGTATTTCTCCCTGATGCACAGCCACTTTTCTTGATTTTAATTCCCTGTACCTGTACGCCATGTCGTCACTCGCCCCTCCCTCCCTCCCTCCCTCCCTCCCTTCTTCCCCTGGTCTTTAGATACTAGTTTCGCGCCTTTTTTCAGACCAGACACCATAGCTATCACTGGGATCATGGATCCCGCTCAGATCACCGCGGCAATTATGAGCACTATGAACACCACGCGCATTGTCCTGGAGTATATGCAGAGCCTCCTGGACATGCGAAAGCAAAACCAGGACCAGCTGAGGAGGAGGCGATTGCAGCGCGGCGATGATAGTGATGAGGAAATTGACATGGACCTCTCACAAGGCACAGGCCCCAGCAATGTGGAAATCATGGTGTTACTGGGGCAGGTTCATGCCGTGGACCGCCGATTCTGGGCCCGGGAAACAAGCACAGACTGGTGGGACCGCATCGTGTTGCAGGTCTGGGACGATGCCCAGTGGCTGCGAAACTTTCGCATGCGTAAGGGCACTTTCATGGAACTTTGTGACTTGCTTTCCCCTGCCCTGAAGCGCCAGAATACCAGGATGAGAGCAGCCCTCACAGTTGAGAAGCGAGTGGCGATAGCCCTGTGGAAGCTGTAGGACTCATGAATGAAATTGTTTTTAGTTATCCTGTACCATTGTAACTTCTGTTCACCATTTCATAACACCTGCCATTTTGCCTACATTGTAACTTTCATTACACTTTCCATTTTTCCTACATTGTAACTTCTGTGCCATATTGTAATTCAAACCCCATTTTAAAACGCTTACTCCATTTTGTAAGGGCTTGCTGCAACCTTCATTTTTGCAAACCCTGCTGTAATTTTATTAGTCTAGTTGAGATGTGTGAATGAGGGATGCATGGGTGATAGAATCAACCTCCAGCACCAGCCCGTCCTGATGAGATAAAGTTCAAATACCAACAGCTGAAGAACTAGACAACAGCCCTAACTCAAGCAAGAAGCATCCACCCTAAAAAGAAACAACAGAAGGAAGATCAAAGCCAGGTCCCAGGCTGACAGTCACGCCTGCAATTGACGGGTGATCAAGCACCAAACCCAGAGGCGGCCTGACACAGCGAGACCTAGGAACTTTGAATCCAAACTAAACTCCTATAAAAAAGGAAGGGTGAGAGGAGAGACTTTGGGTAACGTTCTGCTATCAACATCAAGGAGCATCGGTGCGCGCCCGACAGAGACCCGGCTCCTCCTCGTGCTCAGCTTTCCTGGCCAGTTAGCTGCCACGAGCTACGATCCCAAGCTGCAAACTCAAACTGCAATCAGGACTGGTAACTATCCAGCAGCTGCAGAACATTTTGGTGTGTGTGTGTGTGTGAGAGTGTATGTGTATAAGCATTAAGGTATTTGCTAAGAGTTACAGTTTAATAATAAATGTGGCATCTTTGTCTTGACCCCTAAAACGATCCTGTGTAAGTTTGTGGGACAACAAAGCTTGCAATGCCAGACAGCTACCGGTCAGTCGGGAATCAATTTGGAGTGGGCAAATCTACTGTGGGGGCTGCTGTGATCCAAGTTGCCAGGGCAATGAGAGACCTGGTGATATCAAGGGTAGTGACTCTGGGAAACGTGAAGGACATAGTGGATGGCTTTGCTGCAATGGGATTCCCAAACTGTGGTGGGGCGATAGACGGAACCCATATCCCTATCTTGGCACCGGCGCACCAAGCCACCGAGTACATAAACCGCAAGGGGTACTTTTCAATGCTGCTGCAAGCCCTGGTGGATCACAAGGGACGTTTCACCGACATCAACGTGGGCTGGCCGGGAAGGGTACATGATGCTCGCGTCTTCAGGCAGTCTCTTCTGTTTAGAAAGCTGGAGGAAGGGACTTTCTTCCCGGACCAGAAAATAACCATTGGGGATGTTGAAATGCCTATCGTTATCCTTGGGGACCCAGCCTACCCCTTAATGCCATGGCTCATGAAGCCGTACACAGGCAGCCTGGACAGGAGTCAGGACCTGTTCAACTACAGGCTGAGCAAGTGCCGAATGGTGGTGGAATGTGCATTTGGGCGTTTAAAAGCGCGCTGGCGCAGCTTACTGACTCGCTCAGACCTTAGCGAAAAGAATCTCCCCATTGTTATTGCTGCTTGCTGTGCGCTCCACAATATCTGTGAAAGTAAGGGGGAGACATTTATGGCGGGGTGGGAGGTTGAGGCAAATCGCCTGGCCGCTGATTACGCGCAGCCAGACACCAGGGCGGTTAGAGGAGCACAGCAGGGCGCGGTGCGCATCAGAGAAGCATTGAAAACTAGTTTTGTGACTGGCCAGGCTACGGAGTGAAACTTCTGTTTGTTTCTCCTTGATGAACCCTCCGCCCCTACACCCCCCCACCCGGTTAACTCTATACTTCCCTGTAAACCAACCACCCCACCCTCCCCTACTACCCTCCCCCCTTCGAGCACCACTTGCAGAGGCAATAAAGTCATTGTTACTTCACATTCATGCATTCTTTATTAATTCAGCACACAACTAGGGGGATAATTGCAAAGGTAGGCCTGGATGGGTGGGGGAGGAGGGAAGGAAAAAGACACAGTGCACTTTAAAACTTTAAAACTTATTGCACTGGAAATCATCTAGGCTGGAGTGATTGGGTGGCCGGAGGCCCCCCCACCGTGTTCTTGGGCGTCTGAGTGAGGAGGCAATGGGACTTGGGGAGGAGGGCTGTTGGTTACAGAGGGGCTGTAGCGGCAGTCTCTGCTCCTGCTGCCTTTCCTGCAGCTCAACCATACGCAGGAGCATATCACTTTGATGCTCCAGCAGCCGGAGCATCGACTCTCTTGCTTTCTGAGTACAAGTTGATGCCACTTCTCCTCTTCAGCCCGCGTTTCAGCACGCAACTTCTCCTCTTGAGCACGCAACTTCTCCTCTTCAGCCCGCGATTCAGCACGCCACCTCTCCTCTCGCTCATATTGGGCTTTTTTAAAATCAGTCATTGACTGCCTCCACGCATTCTGCTGTGCTCTGTCAGCGTGGGAGGCAGTCTGTAGTTCAGTGAACATTTCGTCACGCGCCCTTCGCTTCCTTCTTCGAATATTCACTAGCCTCTGTGAAGGTGAAACATTTGCAGCTGGTGGAGGAGAAGGGAGAGTTGTTTAAAAAAGGTACATTTTAGAGAACAATGGGTACACTCTTTCACGTTAGATTTTGCTGTTCACATCACACAGCACATGTGCTTTCGTTACAAGGTCGCATTTTTCCTCTTATATTGAGGGCCTGCCGGTTTGGTGTGAGAGATCACTCACGCAGTGCCAGGCCACAGATTTCAGCTTGCAGGCAGCCATGGTAAGACACAGTCTTTTGGCTTTTTTAACCTTGTTAACAAGTGGGGATGCTTTAAAACAGTACTGCTCTCATTAACCATACCAAGCACCCGTTGGGTTGGCCATTTAAAATGGGTTTGCAATGTAAAAGGAGGGGCTGCGGTTTCAGGTTTAACATGCAGCACAAACCCAACTAACTCCCCTCCCCCACACACCCAATTCTCTGGGATGGTCACTTCACCCCTCCCCCCCACCGCGTGGTTAACAGCGGGGAATATTTCTGTTCAGCAGAGCAGGAAGGGGCACCTCTGAATGTCCCCTTAATAAAATTGCGCCATTTCAACCAGGTGACCGTGAATGATATCACTCTCCTGAGGATAACAAAGAGCGATAAGGAATGGATGTTGTCTGCATGCCAGCAAACACCGGGACCATACGCTGCCATGCTTTGTTATGCAATGATTCCAGACTACGTGCTACTGGCCTGGCATGGTAAAGTGTCCTACCGTGGCGGACGGGATAAGGCAGCCCTCCCCAGAAACCTTTTGCAAAGGCTTTGGGAGTACATGAAGGAGAGCTTCCTGGAGATGTCCCTGCAGGATTTCCGCTCCATCCCCATACACGTTAACAGACTTTTCCAGTAGCTGTACTAGCCGCGATTGCCAGGGCAAATTAATCATTAAACACGCTTGTTTTTAAACCATGTGTAATATTTACAAAGGTACACTCACCAGAGGTCCCCTGTGTGCCCTCAGGGTCTTGGGTGAGTTCGGGGGTTACTGGTTCCAGGTCCAGGATGACAAACATATCCTGGCTGTTGGGGTAACTGGTTTCTCCGCTTCCTTGCTGCTGTGAGCTATCTATGTTCTCTCCATCCTCATCTTCCTCGTCCGCCGAACCCGCTTCCCTGTTTCCAGCGAGGGACTCATAGCACACGCTTGGGCTAGTGGTGGCTGCACCCCCTAGAATGGCATGCAGCTCCGCGTAGAAGCGGCATGTTTGCGGCTCTGCCCCGGACCTTCCGTTTGCGTCTCTGGCTTTGTGGTAGGCTTGCCTTAGCTCCTTAATTTTCACGCGGCACTGCTGTGCGTCCCTGTTATGGCCTCTGTCCTTCATGGCCTTGGAGATCTTTTCTAATGTTTTGCCATTTCTTTTACTGCTTCGGAGTTCGGCGAGCACTGATTCATCTCCCCAGATGGCGATCAGATCCCGTACCTCCCGTTCGGTCCAGGCTGGAGCTCTTCTGCGAGACTGGGACTGGGATTCCATCACGGTTACCTGTGCTGATGAGCTCTGCATGGTCACCTGTGCTCTCCACGCTGAGCAAACAGGAAATGAAATTCAAACGTTCGCGGGGCTTTTCCTGTCTACCTGGCCAGTGCATCTGAGATGAGAGTGCTGTCCAGAGCGGTCACAATGAAGCACTGTGGGATAGCTCCCGGAGGCCAGTAATGTCGAATTCCGTCCACACTAACCCAATTCCGACCCCCTAAGGCCGATTTTATCGCTAATCCCCTCGTCGAGGTGGTGTAAAGAAACCGGTTTAAAGGGCCCTTTAAGTCGAAAGAAAGGGCTTCGTAGTGTAAACGTGTCCAGGCTTAAGTCGATTTAACGCGGCTAAAGTCGACCTAACCTCGTAGTGTAGACCAGGCCTGAAACAGAGCTTGTAGGTACAAAGAACCAGACCCCTCAGCCGGATCCATCCTGGGGTCCTGCGAGCCAGACACCCCAGTCTCCTGCCCTCCCTCCTAGTCCCCAGCCAGCTCCAAAACTCTAACTCCCTCCAGCATCTCTCACCCAGCCTCCCGCCGGCTCCTCCCCCAGCCTTTGTCCAGTTTCCCGGGCAGAGGTGTCACCTGGCCTCCAACCCCTTCCTGGGTTAGAATCATAGAATATCAGGGTTAGAAGGGACCTCAGGTGGTCATCTAGTCCAACCCCCTGCTCAAAGCAGGACCAATTCCCAATTAAATCATCCCAGCCAGGGCTTTGTCAAGCCTGACCTTAAAAACCTCTAAGGAAGGAGATTCCACCACCTCCCTAGGTAACCCATTCCAGTGCTTCACCACCCTCCTAGTGAAAAAGTTTTTCCTAATATCCAACCTAAACCTCCCCCACTGCAACTTGAGACCATTACTCCTTGTTCTGTCATCTGGTACCACTGAGAACAGTCTAGATCCATCCTCTTTGGAACCCCCTTTCAGGTAGTTGAAAGCAGCTATCAAATCCCCCCTCATGCTTCTCTTCTGCAGACTAAACAATCCCAGTTCCCTCAGCCTCTCCTCATAAGTCATGTGCTCCAGACCCCTAATCATTTTTGTTGCCCTTCGCTGGACTCTTTCCAATTTTTCCACATCCTTCTTGTAGTGTGGGGCCCAAAACTGGACACAGTACTCCAGGTGAGGCCTCACCAATGTCGAATAGAGGGGAATGATCACGTCCCTCGATCTGCTGGCAATGCCCCTACTTATACAGCCCAAAATGCCGTTAGCCTTCTTGGCAACAAGGACACACTGTTGACTCATATCCAGCTTCTCGTCCACTGTGACCCCTAGGTCCTTTTCTGCAGAACTGCTTCCTAGCCATTTGGTCCTTAGTCTGTAGCAGTGCATGGGATTCTTCCGTCCATATGCAGGACTCTGCACTTGTCCTTGTTGAACCTCATCAGATTTCTTTTGGCCCAATCCTCTAATTTGTCTAGGTCCCCCTGTATCCTATCCCAACCTTCCAGCGTATCTACCACTCCTCCCAGTTTAGTGTCATCTGCAAACTTGCTGAGAGTGCAGTCCACACCATCCTCCACATCATTAATGAAGATATTGAACAAAACCGGCCCCAGGACCGACCCCTGGGGCACTCCGCTTGAAACCGGCTGCCAACTAGACATGGAGCCATTGATCACTACCTGTTGAGCCCAATGATCTAGCCAGCTTTCTATCCACCTTATAGTCCATTCATCCAGCCCATACTTCTTTAACTTGCCGGCAAGAATACTGTGGGAGACTGTATCACAAGCTTTGCTAAAGTCAAGGAATAACACATCCACTGCTTTCCCCTCATCCACAGACCCAGTTATCTCCTCATAGAAGGCAATTAGGTTGGTCAGGCATGACTTGCCCTTGGTGAATCCATGCTGACTGTTCCTGATCACTTTCCTCTCCTCTAAGTGTTTCAGAATTGATTCCTTGAGGACCTGCTCCATGATTTTTCCAGGGACTGAGGTGAGGCTGACTGGCCTGTAGTTCCCCGGATCCTCCTTCTTCCCTTTTTTAAAGATGGGCACTACATTAGCCTTTTTCCAGTCATCCGGGACCTCCCCCAATTGCCATGAGTTTTCAAAGATAATGGCCAATGGCTCTGCAATCACAGTTACATGCTTCTAACGTTACATGCTCAGGTATCTTCCCTCAAGGCCAGTCTCCCATCCCCAATGCAGACCGTCCCAGCCAAACTCCCCTGCAACCTGCCCAGGCCAACACTCCCCACTCAAGTATCACAGGGGTAAAAGAGGAGTTCTGTTGGTAAAAGTGTTAAATGGAGGGATGTTTCCTCAGATAGGCTTGTCTTACAAAGTGGTCTTCTCCTTTTCTAATCTACTAACTTGAAAAGGCTGCTTCAAATTGTCCTCACTAAAAAATAACCAATGTTAGCAAAAGCATAGGGGAAAACTTTTTTTATTACTATAAATTACTTTGATAAACTGACTGTCTGTGGTTTTAACAATTTGAAGCTGCAGCAAAAACAGTGTCTGTGAGTCAGTGGATCAGAGATAACAAGATTGCTTCTTCCCCCACGTTTTAACAAATACAAGTGAAAGTTATATTAAGCTTGCATTTTCTTAGCACTTTTAGATTGAAGTTTGAATTTTTCTGTTGTATGATCAGAATGTCTTTGTTTTTAAATGTTTGCAATCCATGCGCTGAGGCACAGGTACAAGCTCCTGTGTTTGTTTTGGCTCCATAGATTTTATTGAAATAATACAGCACAGGCTGGAACTGTGGCTTGCTCTACGTTTAAAAAACAGATCAGACTAGCAGATAAGGGTAGCCAGTGACCATGCACTATAGTCTGCCTTAGCAATGCTCTAGGGGTCAGTCACCCCTTCAGTTTGCTTGGTTTTTTACACAGACTTCTTCTTTCCTAACTATTTAAACACTGTTAAAGTTTTAACAAATGGTGAGATTGCATTGAAAGACACTTTGTGAAGTTATAATAAGTATTTTATTCCATTTACTGATTGTAAAAGACAAAACCCATCACTTTGTGACTGCATGAAGCTCAGAGATAGCCTGTCTGAAGAACACTCCACCCCTCGACTTTTCCCCCCTACTTTTAACACTTGCTAAACATGCAGTGTTTCATTATATAAAGGTGTTTTTAACATTTAACATGAAAATACAGCATTGACTGAGATGTAACACAACATGACCTTTTTTAAAGATAGTCTGTATGCAGTGAGGCCTATTTGAAGCATTATGTTTGTTTGTTTTTTAAAAGTTTAACATGAAAAAGCAGTATTGACTGAGCTGTAACAAAACAAGGCCCCTCTTAGGGATATTTTGTAGAAGTTTAGGGAACTAAAAAGGCTGAAGATACCAGCCTGTCCTTTTAAAAATAGTGTTTTTAAAGTACCAAAACAGCAACTGGGTAAGAATATGAAAACTGGCAATTGAGGGGAGTTTACATATGTGTTTTAATTAAAAAAAAACCCCCAAATTAACAAAAAAATAAACAAGATTGCTTTTTAAAGTTTGGATTTATACAAAAAACACAAGAAAAAATTAAGTATCGGAGGGGTAGCCGTGTTAGTCTGGATCTGTAAAAAGCAACAGAGAGTCCTGTGTCACCTTTAAGACTAACAGATGTATTGGAGCATAAGCTTTCGTGGGTGAATACCCACTGCGTCAGACGCAAGAAAAACTTAGCTTATGTAAAAAAAGTTAGCTGTTTTTTTTTTTTTACCAGCGATAAGAAGTTGCCCCCCCCCCCCCCCACACACACCTTCCTACTCTCCCCCCCACTTGCTTCTTTTCGAATGTTTTTTAAAATATAAACCGAGGACAAACAAATTTTAAAAAAAGCCACAGAGCTCAGGCC
Source organism: Terrapene triunguis (assembly GCF_002925995.2). Classification (NCBI taxonomy): domain Eukaryota; kingdom Metazoa; phylum Chordata; order Testudines; family Emydidae; genus Terrapene; species Terrapene triunguis. The sequence goes on from NW_020695463.1 coordinate 9,443, forward strand.
ACAGGGGTAAGAAAGCTGACCTGAGTGTCAGGGGAAAGTTGATAACTCTTTTAGTGAAACAGTTTTGTAGGCAGCCATTCCGTGTTAGTTGTTATGCTTTAGCACCGGCAAGCGTTTGTCATTCAGAAGCACTTTCTCACTTTGTGAGGTATTATCTCCCCCATCCTACGGCTTATCAGAAATATTAACAAAAACAAATTTAAAGATACCTTGTAGCAGGGCCTGCAAAGCAACAATTACAATTTTGTTTATCGTTATCTTGTCTAAGCCCCTAGAGAATATGAAATCAGAGGGGTCATGATTAAGTCCTAATGCAGAGGGCTTGGGGTGGAAAATGAAAAGGTCCAGCCGAAGCAGAAGACGGTATGATTTAAGAGGGGTTCTGGGGCTGCTTTGCAATGGTCCAAATGCCCCAACGGCTTATATACCTCATGCACAAGCGCCCAGGGTGGGTGGGCCTTTGTTAGAGGAACAGGCCACTCATATACTTCTTGTTGTTGTTGACAAACTGTAACCTAACTGCACGTATACTATGGGGCAACCTACTGCCCTTTTGACAAACCCCACGCCCCTTGAACTCCATAAAGACCATGCTCTGCCTTCATATAGGCTGGTCTTTTAAAGTGTTTATTCCTTTACAAAACTGAATATAACTTTCTTCTATTTGTTAAAAGTGGGGGAAGAAGCAGCCTTCTTATCTCTGATCCACTGGCTCACAGACGCTGGTTTTGCTGACAGTGGCTTAGCTGCAAAGGCCTGCTGTTTCAAACTGTCCTTACTAAAAAATGACCAGTATTAGTTTACAACATCGGGGAAACTTTTTTATCACTATAATTTACTTTTATAAACAGGTTCTCTGTGTTTTTAACCCTGGGATGTTTCTACATGCTCACTTCTTATTGAAACATATGCAAAAGTTCTAAGTGAAGGGATGTGTCTTCCTATAGGCTTGTCTTTGAAAGTGTTTATTCCTTTACAAGACTTTGCAGTAAAATGAGGCCCTGAAATATAAATCCTTGTATCAGAGGCCCGGTGTGAGGCCTGAACTAAAGGAATGGTCAAGACTTTGCTAACATAGAGCAAAGTTAAGCTGTGAGCCAGAGGCAGGCCCTGCTCACAGAAGTTGGCAAGAAGAAGGTTGTTAATTGGACGTATAGACGTATCTGTTCCTTGACTTTAGCAAACTATTCCTTGACTTTAGCAAAGCTTTTGATACAGTCTCCCACAGTATTCTTGCCGCCAAGTTAAAGAAGTATGGGCTGGATGAATGGACTGTAAGGTGGATAGAAAGCTGGCTAGATCGTCGGGCTCAACGGGTAGTGATCAATGGCTCCATGTCTAGTTGGCAGCCGGTTTCAAGCGGAGTGCCCCAAGGGTCGGTCCTGGGGCCTGTTTTGTTTAATATCTTTATTAATGATCTGGAGGATGGTGTGGACTGCACTCTCAGCAAGTTTGCAGATGACACTAAACTAGGAGGCGTGGTAGATACACTAGAGGGTAGGGATCGGATACAGAGGGACCTAGACAGATTAGAGGATTGGGCCAAAAAAAACCTGATGAGGTTCAACAAGGATAAGTGTAGAGTCCTGCACTTAGGACGGAAGAATCCCATGCACTGCTACAGACTAGGGACCGAATGGCTAGGTAGCAGTTCTGCAGAAAAGGACCTAGGGGTCACAGTGGACGAGAAGCTGGATATGAGTCAACAGTGTGCTCTTGTTGCCAAGAAGGCTAACGGCATTTTGGGCTGTATAAGTAGGGGCATTGCCAGCAGATCAAGGAACGTGATCGTTCCCCTTTATTCGACATTGGTGAGGCCTCATCTGGAGTACTGTGTCCAGTTTTGGGCCCCACACTACAAGAAGGATGTGGAAAAATTGGAAAGAGTCCAGCGGAGGGCAACAAAAATGATTAGGGGTCTGGAGCACATGACTTATGAGGAGAGGCTGAGGGAACTGGGATTGTTTAGTCTCCAGAAGAGAAGAATGAGGGGGGATTTGATAGCAGCCTTCAACTACCTGAAAGGGGGTTCCAAAGAGGATGGAGCTCGGCTGTTCTCAGTGGTGGCAGATGACAGAACAAGGAGCAATGGTCTCAAGTTGCAGTGGGGGAGGTCCAGGTTGGATATTAGGAAACACTATTTCACTAGGAGGGTGGTGAAGCACTGGAATGCGTTACCTAGGGAGGTGGTGGAGTCTCCTTCCTTGGAGGTTTTTAAGGCCCGGCTTGACAAAGCCCTGGCTGGGATGATTTAGTTGGGAATTGGTCCTGCTTTGAGCAGGGGGTTGGACTAGATGACCTCTTGAGGTCCCTTCCAACCCTGATATTCTATGATTCTATGATCTAAAGGGCATCAAGCACTAATAGAATAAACATGGACCAGGATGGCACCAGAACAATCTGGTACAAACGCATTCCACAGAGATAATGAGGAACAGGCTGAGCCATCCTAAAAGACAGGGTCAAAAGGATAATATGATGGACAGACTTGTTTGTTCAAACCAACCTGTACCAGGAGAGAGGCAGCACCCCAACACGCAGAGGGGTTGTACCTCGATGCGTCAGGAGTGATGTGTAACTTGTTTGTACCTGTGTATAAGAATGCAGCCCTGGGGCGGTGTCTTTGTCCGGCCTAGGGGACAGTGGAGTGTCCCGCCACTGACTGAGCTGTGTCCATTGTCAGGGAGCACATATGTACTAGCAGAACTATAGACATCTGATCCAGGGAGCTAGAGACTGTGTTTTGTTTGGCAATAAACCTGCCGGGTGCCTTCGTACCTTATCAGAGTCTGTGGTCATTGGGGGTTCTCCCGGGTCTGCTGTGTCAGCGATCTGTGCAGAGCCGGGGCAGCACAGAGAGGGAACACATGCACGCAGCCGACTGTTATCAACATTGGATAGAGCAGAGCACACACC
>NW_020695464.1:0-1180 GCF_002925995.2 Terrapene triunguis
TGGCTCAAAGTCCCATCTTCCTCACAGTTCAAGAGAGGGATAATGAAGTCCTGGGTTCTAGGTCCATAACCTGTCTCCATGCAAGAAAAGACCAATTTCTAAGCTCTTCCCCATTGACAATTCTGTGGCTCCCCTGTTCCCACCACTGCAATTTCTGAAAGGAGCCATAGACAGACAAAACCTTCATTGCAAGTGAAACCCACTTGCCAGTGTGTGTAGAGCATCCCCCTCTGTGTTCCATCTGTGCAGGATATGAACCTGGTACAAGGAGTACTAAAGGGCGTTGTCCCTTTAGCTTAAGCTGGAACAGCTCATGTTAAAAACTAACAGAGACACTTTCAATGTCAAGGAAACACACAGATCCTCTGCACATGGCGATCCTGGCTCCCAGCCCTGAGCTCAGCCCATGAAGTCACCCTGCCTCTCAGTCTTTGGTCTCACTTGAGTTTCATGAAACAGCAGAAACTCCCAGAGAAGTTAACTTTTGCCTATGAGCCTCTGCTTCTGAGCATGAACAGGGCTCTGGGGAGTGACTCACCAACCATCCTTAGAGAACAGACATGGATAAATCTTCTAGCCGCAGCACCAACTCTTTTCTGCCACAGACACCCAGAGTCAGCCACGCAGCTCATAGGCAGCGAGCAAGAGGTCTGCGTTTATTGATATTCAGTCTCAGTGAGAACAATGAAAGGGCTCTTCAGTAACTGAGCATTTGGCATCCAGATACTACAGTGATTGGGGCATTAGTTGTAGACAGATAATTCCTTCTGCGACCAGCAGTATTCTGAACTTGGAAAACAAACACAACATCAGCTGGGCAAAAGCCACACTTCTCAGCATAGTAAGTTGACTGCTGTCATTAAATCCCTGAGGTTTTTAAGGGGTTGAATTTAACCATATACAAGTGAAAGAAAATGTCACATTTTACTATGAATTAAATCAGCCTGGTATAACTAATTTCATTGTACCCAGGGGCAAACTCATTTCAATAATTTGTATCTTTTTTACATAATGGGAAAGGTGGGATCTGAATGGAGAGCTTGGTCCCAGTTTTTGCACTGCCAGTGTCTTGCTCTGTAACTTTGGGCAAGTGACTTAACAGCCATGTCCCTCCATTCCCCAGTTTGTAGAATGGGTGTAAATCAGGAACAAGCACAGGGAGTTCAGTGGGATTGGGCTG
>NW_020695465.1:0-2642 GCF_002925995.2 Terrapene triunguis
CTTCTCGTGCCCTGCTCTAGCAGGGAGCGGGGTCTAGTGGTTAGAGCTGGGATGTGAGAGTCAGGACTCTGGGTTTCTCTTGCCCCTCTCTAGGAAGGTGTGGGGTTTGGTATGTAGCAGACGGGTGGCAGTCAAGTCTCCTGGGCCAAGATTGTCAAAGGGGGCTAGTGATTTTGGGAGCCTGACTTGAGACACTGTGACGGGGCCGGACTGAGACCATTCAGGACAGCTGCCCCATGTAGATCAGGCTCCTTTAAGGGGCTCTCCGAATCAGTAATTATTTTTGGAAATCTTGGCCCCTTGTTCCTTGCTCTGGGAGGGAAGTACGGTCTAGCAGTTAGTGAGTTAGACAGTGGAGTCTGGAAGTTAGGACACCTGGGTTCTGTCCTTGGCTCTGGGAGGGGAGTAGGAGTTAGTGGTTGGAGCAGAGTGGGGCCGGGGAGTCAGGACACCTGGGTTCTGTCCCTGGTTCTGCCGCTCGCTCACTGTGGGACCTTGAACAATCACAACCCCTGTCCGCGCCTCAGTTTCCCCATCTGTAAAATGGTGATAAAAGTCTGCCCAGCTCGCTGGGGGGTTATTGCGAGGCTGAGTCGATTTGCATTGGCAGGCCATTTCCTGCCCCTCGGATGGAAGGTGCTATGTATGATTCCCATCCAAAATCTTCCTTCAGGTGGGGAAGGCCTGGCTCGGGGGGCTGAAGTCCGGCTTCTACCAGCCACAACCCATCTGAATGCAGCTTTTCAGAGCAGCTCAGGGTGTCGGATGCGTGTGGGTGCCGAGTCCGTTTGCCGATGTGCATGCTAGGGAATGGTGCGCTGACTGAGTGGCAGGGCTCTGGCCAGATGTCCAGGGGCTTCTGGGTCATTAGCATCCCGGAGGGGTCGAGGTCCAAATGGACCATGGAGATTGAGCTCCCCTCTCTCTCTAGGGCTGAGGCACGGACAGCAGGCTTGGAGGCTACCGATTCTATGCCGTTCCGCACTGCCCAGCTGGCTGTTTGACAAGCCCCCTGTCTGTCATTGCGACCACGTCCCTCATGGCCTGATTTCCCCCCGCCAACCGGATCCTGATCTCGGTCACCCCCGCCGTGTAAATATTCTGGCCATCGGTGGGGTCACTCCGCATTGATGCGGAGAACAGGATCCGGCCCGTCGGGTTCTGAAGCTGGCGTTTGGAAGGCAGAATGTAAACGGTTTCCCAAACTGGGATGTCCTCTCCTCTCGGTTCCGAAAGAGCCATGCCAGCATCACAGCCCACGCGGGTTCCCGAGGAATTCCCACGGCAGGGGGCTATGGACCCTCCCTGGGGTTTGCAGACGGGTTGGAACAGCTGGTCTGCGAGCTTGGAGCTGCACGTTAGCAAGGGGAGCCTGCTTTTCACGGGGTGGGGGGGGTGGAGAGAGATGTGTCTTGTGTGTGTGTCTGTCTTTGTCTTTTTTATATGTGTGTGTCTTTGTGTGTGTGTGTCTGGATTAATCGTGTGTGTGTGTGTTTGTGCATGTCTTTGCTTTTGTGTGTACCTGTCTGTGTTTTGATATATAATATGACTGTGTGGGTCTGTCTGCCTGTCTGCATCTTTTTTTAATATGTGTGGGGACCTTGTCTGTGTGTGTCTGTTCTGATACAGAATGTGTGTGTGTTTGTTTGTACATCTTTGCTATTGTGTATATGTGTGTGTCTAGGTTGCGATAGATAATGTCTTTGGTTTCGTGTGTGTGTCTGTCTTTGTTCGTGTGTGTATGTGTGTGTGTCTCTGGATTTATCGTGTGTGTATTTGTGTGTGTGTGTGTGGGGGGTGGGGGACAGGGCGCATCGCAGCAGCTGAACCTATCTAAAGCTGCCCCATACAGCGGAGTTCCTATTGTGTTGATACACCCCTCCTTTCCCTTTTCCTTTTCAACGCGGATTGGCTTCCGGTCCCGTTTCCCCCCCTTCAGAAGGGATGTGTGTCAATTACATGCGTGTCACCCCCGGCTGTGGAACAGGGGGGTGTAGATCAGCCCGCAGAAGTATTGAGGGCGAGGCGGGGAGCCCAGCTCTTAAGCTGGCTTCTGCAGGCCTCGCAGTTTTCACCCAGCTCCGAGCAGTGACGGACGAATCCCCGGACACTCCCAGCCCCGTGCGCTGTGGCACAGCTCCTTGTCGGCTAACGAACAGGCCGAAAGGCCCGGAGAAAGTGGACAAGGACAGAACCAGCGCGATTGCCGCCCTGGCAGGAGCGCGGCACCATAGGCTGGAGCCGCTGTGCTTGTGCTCCTAGCCGATGCCCGGTGCTGAGCCAGCAACCCACGGCTGGGAGCAGGGCTAGATTTTAGAGAGACTGGGGTGGATGAGGGGGCACAAGGAGCTGGTGTGGCTGGGGGGAGCCGTGCGGGGAGCTGGGGGGGGCAGGCATGAGGCATGAGGACCCAGTGTCCAACAGGGTGATGGAGGGAGGATCTGAGGGGGGCGTGAGGAAATGGGGGGGCTTGTGGGAAGCAGAGGGGGCACAGGCATGAGGGCATGAGGACCTGGAAAGGGGGTGGGTAGCCTGGGGAGGGGCACAAAGGTGCGAGGACCCAGTGTCAGGGGGATCAGAAGCTGGGGAGGTGAGGAGCTGGGTCTGGCGAAGGCTGTGGGAAGCTGAGAGGGTGGGTGCAG
>NW_020695466.1:0-14301 GCF_002925995.2 Terrapene triunguis
GACCTGACAAACCCATCACACCAAACATCTCTTGGAGGATGGTCATGGGAGGTGTCTACAGAAAGCTCATAAATGGTTAAGACTCATAATGACAGAGAGATCAACGTATGGGTCATATGTATGGAACAAAGCATTTATATTGAAAATTTACTTTATGGACTTGGAATGGAAAAAAATCAGTCACCGAGAGGTAACGGGCCCCGGGATTGACCCATCCACCCAAGAGGGAGTTGTCACTTCTCACTCGTCAGCTGGCAATGTAACACAAGGCTCAACTGACCAGCCATGCTCCCTCCCAAACTATCAATGGAAAACCATCAGGGCACCACCAAACAAGTGAAACTGGGGTCAGGGGTATGTGGGGGGGAACTGAAGGTAACACTAATTTAATCATCCCAAATCCAAAATATGAATAGTTTAAAGCTACATGTTACACGTGTATGGTGTAGAGGGGCAGGCCAGAGTGTATAGGGGAGGGGGCGCGTTTGGAGGAGGGGCAGACTGGGCAGAGCTAGGGCATGGCTGGACCAGGAGCAGAAGGACCAGCTGGAAGTAGCAGTGAGGGGCCCAGCTCAGTGTGCAGCTCAGGCTACATCACCAAGGTGGCATGCGCCAGACCGTACGCTGCTGCTGCCTGTAACATGTGTGTGCAGCAGCCTAGGACAGGAAACAGCTACTGGCTTCTACAGTGCTAAGAAAGGGCTAGATGGGATGGACAAGAAGGGTAGCATAAAATCCCTCCTTTACCTGTATGGGGTTAAGAAGCTCAAATAACCTGGTTGGCACCTGACCAAAAGGACCAATAAGAAAAGATACTTTCAAATCTTGGAGGGGGGGGGGGCGCGGGGAAGGTTTTGTTTGTGCTTTCTGTTTGTTCTCTGTCTGGACGAGAGAGGGAGCAGGCAGGAAAAAACATCTCCTAAAAACCTACCTGAAATGAGCATGTAAGATTACAAAAATTGTAAATAAAGGCAAGGAAAGGTGTTAGATTATCTTTTGTTTTAAGCTTGTGAATTTTCCCTATGCTAAGAGGTAATTTCATTCCTGTTTTGTAACTGGAAAGCAGAGTCAGAGGGGAATCCTCTGTGTTTTAAATCTTTTTATTTACCCTGTAAAGTTACACCTGCAAAATCGGGATGGAAGGTGATTCTTTTACTTTTTTTTTTTTTTTTAATAAAATTCTTCTTTTAAGAACCTGATTGATTTTCAGTGTCCTAAAAACCCAGGGGTTTGGTCTGTGCTCACTTTGTAACCAATTGGTTAGTATATTATTCTCAAGCCTCCCCAGGAAAGGGGGTGAAGTGGCTTGGGGAAATATTTTGGGGAAACAGGGACTCCAAGTGGCCCTTTTTCCTGGATTTTTATCTAAATCACTTGGTGGTGGCAGCAATACCGTCCAAGGACAGGAAAAGTATTTGTGCCTTGGGGAAGTTTTAACCTAAGCTGGTAGAAATAAGCTTAGGGGTCTTTCATGCGGGTCCCCACATCTGTACCCCAGAGTTCAGTGTGGGGAGGGAACCCTGACATAGTGGCAGCTCGGTGGGATCATTTTGAATCCGAAGCACAGACCTCAGGATTTTAAAAGGACACATTTTTTCTTTTGGCTGCTTGAAAACCAGGGAGGTTTTTTTTTGTTTTTGTTTTTTTTAAAAAGGACACTTTTTTTTTTTAAACCTGAGAGCAGCTGGATTTTTTTCCTTTGCCTGAGGGCAGAGTAGTTAAGTTCCTGCAAGGGAATTCACAAGCTTCCCCCCCCCTTCAGGCTCTCAGGTTAGGCTAGGCTAAGTGCAGGAAGGCTAGGATGACGGAAAGTGAGGTCCAAAAGAAACTAGAATTAGCCAGCTTGGAAGTTGAAGAGAGACAGAAAGAACACGAAAGACAAACGAACTTAAAGTGCTTAGAGTTGGAAGTGGAGGAGAAGAGAGAAGCGAAATGCTTAGAGACAGAAATGGAGGCAAACCGCTTGACGGCAGAGACGAAATGCTTGGATACGGAGTTACAGCTGAAGCACTTAGCTCTGGAAAGGGCTAAGCTGGGTCTACCAGATAAGTCTAACAGTCCTTCTCCAGGTACCGCTCCACATTCCAAAATATTCCCCACCTACAACTAGGCGATGATACAGAGGCCTTCTTAGAAAAGTTTGAAAGTGCCTACCTTGGATACAGCTTCTCTACAGACCAGTATATGGTGGAGCTGAGGCCACAGCTCAGTGGACCCTTAGCAGAGGTGGCAGCTGAAATGCCTAAAGAACACATGAACAGCTATGAACTTTTTTTTTGAAAAAGGCCAGAATTAGAATGGGGCTAACACCCGAGCATGCCCGTCGGCGGTTCAGAGCCCTAAGGTGAAAAACAGACGTGGCATTTTCCCGACACGCCTACCACATTGTAAAAAATTGGGATGGCTGGGTATCAGGAGCAAGCGTTAAATCTCTGGAAGATCTGTCTTTCCTAATGCAAATGGAGTTCTTAGAGAGTGTTCCTGAGGAAATAGAAAGGTACATCCTAGATGGGAAGCTCAAAACTGTAATTGAGGCGGGGGAGATCGGAACCAAATGGGTGGAAGTGGCGGAAAAGAGAAAAGCTCATAGCAGTTGGAGCGGATATCAGAAGGGGCAACCCGAAACACCATCCCACCACCGGGGGCAGACCTAAGGCCCCACCTACATCCCAAGGAAAACCCCAAACACCTTATCGTCCCACCACATGAATCTCCAGCAACCCACCTCGCCCCAGTGACCAGTCAGCTGTGCGATGTTTTAAATGTAATGAGCTGGGGCACGTGAAGGCCAACTGCTCCAAGAACAACAACAGATTGCAGTTCATTACACCACAATCACACCAAAGGTCCCCAGGCCCAGATGCCTCCGAGATACCCTCAGAGCGAAGGGAAACGGAGTGTGGGCGGGAAGAAGATTATCGCGTGGAGGGACAATGAAGCACAGGTGTCAGCTATCCACCAATCCTTAGTGCACCCCAAATTCATCAACCCAGAGGCCCAAATGACGATTCAACACATCATGTCAAACTCTTTAAACTTGCCTACTGTCAAGTTGCCTGTCCAGTACCAGGGCTGGTCAGGAATGTGGACTGTTGCAGTCTATGATGATTATCCCATCCTCATGCTACTGGGGAAAGACTTGGCCAACCATGTGAAGCTAGCCAAGAGGGTGGGAATGGTCACCCGCAGCCAGGCTAAGCAAGTTTTCACACCTATACCTGTTCCTGAGCCTTCTACCAGGGCCCTGTCTGTGTTACCTGAGCCCCAAACTGAGGTAGTAGAACCAGATCCCCTGCCAACGACTGCAACAACAGTAGTGGGTCCAGTCCCAGAGACTCAATCAGAACCAGTCCCAGAACTGGAATTGGCAGAGCAACCAGTACCAGAACCATTGCCAGCACTGATTCCAGCGCTTGCAACCCCATCTACAACTCCAACGACAGGGGGCACCCCCGAGCCTGCCCGGGCAGCAGCAGATAAATCTACGCAAGAGGCTCAGCAGGAGCCTGAAATACAACATAGTGCACCAGTGGAGAGCGGTTCACAGTCAATGGAAACAGCCCCATCACCTACATTGCTTCCAGAGGGACCAAGCCCAAGTCCCCAATCCAATGAGGAACTGATGTCTCCGGCATCAAGGGAACAGTTCCAGGCCGAACAGGTAGCAGATAAAAGCCTCCAGGGAGCTTGGACGGAGGCACGAAGCAACCCACCACCTCTCAGCTCTTCTAATAGACCCCGGTTTGTTGTAGAAAGAGGATTTTTATACAAGGAAACTCTTTCTGGTGGGCACCAGGAAGACTGGCATCCTCAAAGACAGTTGGTAGTTCCAACTAAGTACCAGGTAAAGCTCTTGAGCTTAGCCCATGATCATCCTAGTGGCCATGCTGGGGTGAACAGGACCAAAGACCGTTTGGGGAGGTCATTCCACTGGGAGGGAATGGGCAAGGACGTTTCTACCTATGTCCGGTCTTGTGAGGTGTGCCAAGGAACGGGAAAACCACAAGACCAGGTCAAAGCCCCTCTCCAGACACTCCCCATAATTGAGGTTCCATTTCAGTGAGTAGCTGTGGATATTCTGGGTCCTTTTCTGAAAAACACACACAGAGGAAAGCAGTACATATTGACTTTCATGGATTTTGCCACCCGATGGCTGGAAGCAGTAGCTCTAAGCAACACCAGGGCTAAAAGTGTGTGCCAGGCATTAACAGACATTTTTGCCAGAGTAGATTGGCACTCTGACATCCTTACAGATTTGGAAACTAATTTCCTGGCAGGGACCATGAAAAGCCTTTGGGAAGCTCATGGGGTAAACGACTTGTTTGCCACCCCTTACCACCATCAAACAAATGGCCTGGTGGAGAAGTTTAATGGAACTTTGGGGGCCATGTTACGTAAATTCGTAAATGAGCACTACAATGATTGGGACCTAGTGTTGCAGCAGTTGCTCTTTGCCTACAGGGCTGTACCACATCCCAGTTTAGGGTTTTCACCATTTGAACTTGTGTATGGTGTAGCAGGGTGGTCCCTCACTCCTGCCCTGAAGAGCTTAAAACAACCAGGGAGCAGGGCTGGGGCAAAGGAAAAGCTACAAGGCTGATTGGGGAAGCAGCCGCAGCTGGGCCACACCCCAATCAGGCCTCAGCTGGCCTGTATAAAAAGGCTGGGAGCCAGGAGCTCAACAGTCTCTCTCTGCCTTCAGAGAGAGAAGGGCCTGGCTGCAGCAAGCTAGATACAGGGTACCTGAGTGGAGCAGGGCTGGGGAAAGGCTGAGGAGCTGGGGAGCTCCAGCCTGGATAGCCCCAGGCTGCGGCCTAGTAGGAGGCCAAGGGGTCCTGGGGGTTGCAGAGGGCAGCCCATGGGTAGGCCAAGGCAGCAGGTCCAAACTCAACCTTACCTGTGATGAGTGGCCTATACTGCAGTCTGCCCCAGGGAGCAGGGGCTAGTTGGTGACTGGCAGTGGCCTTATTCTGAGGTGAGGTAGGGATAGTGGGTGGGGGTTCCCTGGGGAGGGGAGACCCTAGTACTGAGGGGTGTACTGCCAGGGGGCAGCACCCCAGATAAAAGGGCACTGGGGTCCGGGAGGGACATGAGGGGCCAGAGGACAGGCGGACCACTGACCTGCAGAGGGCGCTCCAGGATGCTGGAAGAGCTAATTCCCAGAAGTCACCAGCAGGAGGCGCCGCAGGGGTGAGTCCACTCCTCTACACTGGTCATGAGGTTAAGGGGCCATTACAGTTGGTGAAGCAGCAATGGGAGGGGTTTACGCCTTCTCCAGGAAAAGACGGTTACTCACCGTTGTAACTGTTGTTCTTCGAGATGTGTTGCTCATATCCATTCCAATTAGGTGTGCGCGCACCGCGTGCACGATCGTCGGAGAATTTTCTACCCTAGCAACACCCGGTGGGTCGGCTGTGGAGCCCCCTGGAGTGGCCCCTTCATGGCGCTGGATATATACCCCAGCCGACCCAGCGCCCCCTCAGTTCCTTCTTGCCGGCTACTCCGACAGTGGGGAAGGGGGGCGGGTTTGGAATGGATATGAGCAACACATCTCGAAGAACAACAGTTACAACGGTGAGTAACCGTCTTTTCTTCTTCGAGTGCTTGCTCATATCCATTCCAATTAGGTGACTCCCAAGCCCTACCTAGGTGGCGGGGTCGGAGTGAGATATTGCTGTGGTGCAGAACCGCTGACCTGAATGCAGCATCGTCTCTGGATTGTTGCACCAGTGCATAGTGAGCAGCAAATGTGTGGACCGATGACCAAACTGCAGCTCTACAAATGTCCTGGATCAGGACTTGAGCCAGGAAGGCAGTCGAGGAGGCCTGGGCCCTCGTGGAGTGAGCGGTGAGGCGTGGTGTCTGGACACCGGCCAGGTCGTAGCAAGCACGAATGCAGGACGTGATCCAAGAGGAGAGGCACTGTGAGGAGATCGGTGAGCCTCTCATCCGGTCGGCCACCGCAATGAAGAGTTGTGTCGTCTTCCTAAATGGCTTTGTAGGGTCAATATAGAAAGCCAGGGCCCTGCGTACGTCCAAAGAATGCAAACGCTGGTCTTGACGAGTAGCGTGTGGCTTTGGATGGAAGACTGGAAGAAAGATATCCTGGTTCACGTGGAAAGGTGAGACCACCTTGGGAAGAAAGGCAGGGTGGGGGCGAAGCTGCACCTTGTCCTTGTGGAACACCGTGTATGGGGGCTCGGACGTAAGCGCTCTGAGTTCAGAAACGCGCCGTGCTGAGGTGATGGCTACGAGGAAGGCTGTCTTCCAGGATAAGTACAGGAGTGAACAGGTCGCCAATGGTTCAAACGGAGGCCCTGTGAGCCTGGAGAGAACAAGGTTGAGGTCCCACGTCGGAACTGGCTGGCGTTGCTGTGGGTACAGCCGGTCTAAGCCCTTGAGGAATCTAACGACCATCGGGTTAGAGAAGACCGAGGACGCGAGTTCTCCTGGGTGGAACGCCGAAATAGCGGCGAGGTGAACCCTGATTGAAGATATAGCCAAGCCCTGTTGTCTTAGGGATAGGAGATATTCCAGTATGAGAGGAATAGGCGCCTGCAAGGGGGACGTAGCTCGTTGCTCGCACCAACAGGAGAAACGTTTCCACTTGGCTAAGTAAGTGGTCCGTGTAGAGGGCTTTCTACTTCCCAGCAGAATCTGCTGGACGGACTGCGAGCATTGCCGCTCTGTCCGATTCAGCCATGGAGCATCCACGCTGTGAGGTGGAGTGATTGCAGGTCGGGGTGACACAGTCGGCCGTGGTCCTGAGAGATGAGATCTGGACTCAAGGGGAGCGTGATCGGTGTTTGAACCGAAAGCTCCAACAGTGTGGTGTACCAGTGCTGCCTTGGCCAAGCTGGAGCGACTAGAATTACCCGTGCCTGGTCTCTGTGGATCTTGAGCAGTACCCTGTGGACCAGTGGAAATGGAGGGAAAGCGTAGAACAGGTGGTCCTTCCAGGTTAGAAGGAATGCGTCCGACAGAGAGCCTAGAGCTCGCCCGTGTAGGGAGCAGAATGCCTGGCACTTCCTGTTGGCTCGAGATGCGAACAGGTCGACCTGGGGAAAGCCCCACCTCTGGAAGACGGAATAGATGATGTCCGGGCGAATTGACCACTCGTGCGTCTGGAAGGACCTGCTGAGACGGTCCGCCAGCGTATTCTGGACTCCAGGAAGGAACGATGCCGTGAGATGTATGGAGTGGACGATGCAGAAGTCCCACAGGCGAATGGCTTCTTGGCATAGGAGCGATGAGTGGGCTCCGCCTTGCTTGTTGATGTAAAACATGGCCGTGGTGTTGTCGGTGAGAACCAACACGCAACGGCCCTGTAGGAGATTGAGAAAAGCCTGGCACGCCAGGCGCACCGCCATCAGCTCTCGAACGTTGATGTGCAGGGCCAGTTGGGGTGCGGTCCACAGGCCCTGGGTATGGTGCTCCCCGAGGTGAGCGCCCCATCCTAGAGATGAAGCGTCCGTGACCAGGTGCAGGGAGGGTGTGGGGCGTGAAACGGCACTCCTGCACAGACCGCCGTGCGATCCAACCACCAGGTGAGGGAGGTCAGGACCGAGCTCGGGACCGTGACCACCATGTTTAAGCTGTCTCGATGAGGACGGTACACCGATGATACCCAGGTCTGAAGTGGGTGAAGCCGCAGTCTGGCGTGCCTGGTTACGTAAGTGCACGAGGCCATGTGACCCAACAGGGCGAGGCACGTCCTTATTGTGGTAACCGGAAATGTCCTGAGCCCTTGGATGGCACCTGTGATGGTATGAAAGCGAATGTCTGGCAGAATGGCTCGGGCACGTCTTGAGTCTAGGATTGCTCCAATAAATTCTATCCTCTGGGTTGGCACTAGAGTGGACTTTTCTCTGTTGAGTAGAATGCCCAACTCGTGGAATGTTTGTGTTACCATGTGGACATGAGCTTGAACTTGGTCTCTGGTGCGGCCGCGTACCAGCCAGTCGTCTAAATACGGGAACACCTGTATCCCTTGTCGACGAAGGTATGCCATGACGACCGCCACACACTTTGTGAACACTCTGGGAGCCGAGGACAAGCCAAAGGGAAGGACTGCAAATTGGTAGTGCACCCTGTTTACTACAAATCGCAGGAAGCGCCTGTGAGGCGGATAGATCGCTATATGAAAATATGCGTCCTTCATGTTGAGGGCGGCGAACCAGTCTCCAGGATCCAGGGAAGGGATAATGGTCCCCAATGATACCATGCGGAACTTCAACTTTACTATGAATTTGTTGAGTCCGCGCAAGTCTAAGATGGGTCGCAGACCCCCTTTTGACTTGGGGATCAGGAAGTAGCGGGAATAAAACCCCCTGCCCCTTAACTCTGGCGGGACCTCCTCTATGGCCCCCATAGAGAGGAGCCCAAAAACCTCCTGTGTAAGGAGATGCTCGTGAGAAGGGTCCCTGAAGAGGGACGGGGAGGGGGAGTGGGGGGGGGGGCGAAGAAACTGGAGAGCGTATCCCCTCTCCACCGTGCGAAGGACCCAACGGTCCGAGGTTATAAGGGACCAAGCACGGTGGAAACGGGAGAGGCGATCCCGAAAGGAGGGAGCTGGATCCTGGATACTGGCTGGGGCGCCGTCCTCGACCGCACCTTCAAAAGTTCTGCCTAGGGCCTGAAGGTGGCCTTGGCGGCCCCTGGTTTTGAGGCGGTTGAGGGCCAGTCGACCTTCGCCTGCCACCCCGGCCCCGCCTTCTGGCAAAGTCCTGTCTCGGACGAGGCGGGGGAGGGAAGAACCTTTGAGGCTGGGGCCTAAAGGGTCTGCGCTGAGGCCCTGGGACATGCATCCCCAGGGAGCGCATGATTGTTCTTGAGTCCTTAAGGCTCTGCAGCCGCGAGTCCGTCTTTTCGGAGAACAGGCCCTGGCCCTCAAAGGGTAAATCCTGCAGAGTCTGCTGGAGTTCAGGCGGCAAGCCTGAGACCTGGAGCCAGGAGATTCGCCGCATGGCTATACCTGAGGCCAGTGTTCTAGCGGCCGAGTCTGCAATGTCTAAGGAGGCCTGTAAAGAGGTCCGTGCCACCTTCTTACCCTCCTCTACTAAGGCCCCAAACTCTTCCCTGGAGTCTTGGGGGACCAGCTCTTTAAATTTTCCCATTGAGGTCCAAGAATTAAAGTTATAACGGCTCAAGAGCGCCTGCTGGTTGGCTGCTCTAAGTTGTAGCCCTCCCGCCGAATACACTTTGCGTCCGAACAAATCGAAGCGCTTAGCGTCCTTCGATTTGGGCGCTGCAGCCTGCTGGCCGTGGCGCTCCCATGCGTTCACAGATGACACCACCAGTGAGCACGGTTGAGGATGGGTATAAAGGTATTCATAATCCTTTGAAGGGACAAAGTACTTCCTTTCCACGCCTCTGGCTGTGGGTGGGATAGAGGCAGGGGTTTGCCATATTGAAGAGGCATTAGCCTGAATGGTGCGTATGAGAGGCAGTGCCACTCTGGATGGGGCATCAGCGGAGAGGATGCTCTCCACCGGGTCCTGTACCTCTACGATCTCCTCCGCCTGGAGATCCATATTACGTGCCACCCGGCGCAATAGGTCCTGGTGTGCCCGAAGATCTATAGGGGGCAGACCCGTGGCGGTTGTGCCCGCCACCGCCTCAACTGGGGAAGATGAGGAGGATGCCTCTGGTGGCAAGGGGTCTAATGGCGGGTCCTGCTCCAGGGGTTCATGAAGCTGGGCATCACCTGTCCCTGGGTCCGGGGCCTCAGTTGGTGTAGGCACGGGAGCCTCCATGCCCCCTGGGGGAGGGCGGGAGATGGTGGCCTCTGGGGCCCTGGGCTCGGAACGTGCCGAGCGAGAGGCTGACGGTGGTGGAGCCCCTTGCGCCTGATGATAGGCCCACGGCGTCCAAAAGGACCAGTGTGCAGGTCCCTGCACCGGGTCCTCGGCCGCCTCCTGCCAATGGCCCAAGTCAGACGTAGCGGCCTGCCCCTGAGGAGGGTACGCCGATCTGGAGGCCCGCTCGGAGGAACGAGATGCCGATCTCGAGGGCCAAGGCGGTGCGGAGCGCGTCGAAACCGGCTCCGGATGGTGCAGTGCCGATCGGTGCCGATCGTAAGGGGATCGGTCCCTGCGCGGTGCCGGTGAGCGGTACCGGGATCGGTGCCGGTAGCCCTGCCGGTGCAGAGATCCGGACCTTGAGCGGGATGACGACCGCGACGAGAGCTGGTACCGGGAGCGGCCCCTCGAAGTCGAACGACGCTCATACCGGTGCCGAGAGCTACGTCTGGAGTCCGACCGGTACCGATGGTCGTGACGGTGCCGAGACGTAGAGCGGTGCCGGGAAGAAGACCTTGGCCGCGAGTACGACCGGTGCCGAGGTGATAGTCGGCGCCGGGACTGCGAGCGGCGTCGGGACCTGTTCTGAGATCTGGAGCGGTGCCGGAAGTCCCCGGCCGGAGACGGCAGCCGCAGCAGGGCAGGCTTGCCCCTGGATTGTAGTGCGCGGGAAGCCACCGGTGCCGGAGATGGAGGCGGTGCCGGCTCCGTGAGCGCAATAAGGTCCCTGGCCGTCGCAAACGGCTCCGGGGTGGAAGGGAGACAGGGCTCCACCACCGACCGAGGTGGTGATTCCGTGCGCACCGGACTCAACGGTGCAGCAGGGACTTGCTTCTGTCGGTCCACGGTGGGACGCGGCTCTACCCCTGGCACCGGGGGAGCCGGCGTCTTCAGGACAGCAGTCTCCTGCGCCTTACGGGCTTTCTTGTGGCCCGGAGATATGGAGCGGCGACAAGTCCCTTGTGGCGGGTGCGGTGCCGAAGGCGGCCGGTGCCGTGAGGACTTGTCTGATTCAGCCCGCGGTGCAGTACCGGTCGGAGCCGCCGGGGCGCTGCGCACCGAGGCGCTCGGTGCCGGGGCTGGGCGCGCCGAGGGAGGGTCCGGGCTAAGTGCCGCCTCCATTAGGAGCTGCCGAAGCCTAAAGTCCCGCTCCTTTCTCGTTCTAGGCTTGAAGGCCTTGCAGATCTGGCACTTATCTGCTTGATGGGATTCTCCGAGGCACTTCAAGTAGGAGTTGTGCGGGTCACTCGTCGGCATAGGCTTAGCGCAAGACGCGCACGGCTTAAAGCCAGGAGCCTTGGGCATGAGCCCGGCTATGCGCCGGGGGAAAAAGGGGGGAGAACAATCCCTTTAACCCCCGCTAACTATTTACAACTATAACAAACCTGAAATGGATAACTATCTAAAGAGTAAAAACAACTAAAACTAGAACTATTCTACAAGATTGAAGGATAAGCTAGGGAGAGTGGAGAACAGCTATGCCGCGCTCCACAGTTCCAACGACCGTCAGGGGCGGTAAGAAGGAACTGAGGGGGCGCTGGGTCGGCTGGGGTATATATCCAGCGCCATGAAGGCGCCACTCCAGGGGGCTCCACAGCCGACCCACCGGGTGTTGCTAGGGTAGAAAATTCTCCGACGATGGTGCACGCGGCGCGCGCACACCTAACTGGAATGGATATGAGCAAGCACTCGAAGAAGAACTAACATTCTGGACTTTGTAAACAACCTACAAAACACCCTCTGAACCTCTTTAGCCCTTGCTAGAGAAAATCTAAAAGATGCTCAGGAAGAGCAAAAGGCCAGGTATGATAAACATGCCAGAGAGCGTTCCTTCAAAGTAGGGGACGAGGTCATGGTCTTGAAGGCACTCCAGGCCCATAAGATGGAAGCATTGTGGGATGGGTCATTTATGGTCCAAGAGCGCCTGGGAGCTGTTAACTATCTCATAGCATCCCCCACCTAAAGCCTAAGGTGTACCATGTTAATTCTCTAAAGCCCTTTTATTCCAGAGAATTAAAGGTTTGTCAGTTTACAGCCCAGGGAGGAGATGACGCTGAGTGGCCTGAAGGTATCTACTATGAAGGAAAAAGTGACGGTGGCATGGAAGAGGTGAACCTCTCCATGACCCTCGGACATATTCAGTGACAGAAAATCAAGGAGCTGTGCACTAGCTTCGCGCCAATATTCTCAGCCACCCCAGGACGGACCGAACGGGAATACCACTCCATTTACACAGGTAATGCTCACCCAATTAGAGCCCAACCTTATCGGCTGGCTCCTCAAGCCAAAACTGCTATAGAACGGGAGATCCAGGACATGCTACAGATGGGGGGTAATCCCCCTCTCTAGAAGTGAATGGGCATCTCCAGTTGTTCTAGTTCCCAAACCAGATGGGGAAAGATGCTTTTGCATGGACTACCATAAGCTAAATGCTGTGACTCACCCAGACAACTATCCAATGCCACGCACAGATGAGCTATTGGAGAAACTGGGATGTGCCCAGTTCATCTCTACCTTAGACTTAACCAAGGGGTACTGGCAAGTACCGCTAGATGAATTCACCAAGGAAAGGTCAGCCTTCATCACCCATGTAGGGCTGTATGAACTTAATGTGCTCCCTTTCGGGCTGCAAAATGCACATGCTACCTTCCAGAAACTTGTAGATAGTCTCCTAGTGGGATTGGGAGACTCTGCAGTCGCCTACCTTGATGATGTGGCCATCTTTTCTGATTCATGGGCAGAACACCTGCAGCATCTAAAAAAAGTCTTTGTGTGCATAAGAGAGGCAGGACTAACCGTTAAGGCTAAAAAATGCCAAATAGGCCTAAACTGAGTGACTTACCTTGGACACCAGGTGGGTCAAGGAACTATCATCCCTCTACAGGCCAAAGTGAATGCTATCCAAAAGTGGCTGTCCCAAAGTCAAACATGTCCAATCCTTCTTAGGCTTGGCCGGATATTACCAAGGCTCTGTCTCTCCAAGGACCTGGACCCTAGTGCAAAATTATAGACACAGAAATCTGAAACAGCCAATTCATAACTGATAGATCAATAAGATTCTATTGACTTCTGGGAATTACCTATAAAAGGAACAACCCAGTGAAGTCAAACTCCACTTACTCCAGCAGCATTTGTGCCATTTTGCCTATATAAATATATTTTTTCCATCTGTGTGTGTGTGTGTGTGTGTGTGTGTGTTTGCATTACTATAACGGGGTTCAAAAGGGAGCTAGATAGGTCCATCAATGGCTATCTTCCAAGAATCTATTAGCCAGGATGGGCAGGGATGGTGTCCCTAGTCGCTGTTTGCCAGAAGCTGGGAATGGATGACGGGATGGATCACTTGATGAAAACCTGTCTGTTCATTCCCTTTGAGGCACCTGCCATTGGCCACTGTCAGAAGACAGGATACTGGGCTTGATGGACCTTTGGCCTGACCCAGTATGGCTGTTCTCATGCATCTGCAGTGAAATTGACATTTACTGAGATTTACTGATAAAAATCCAATCCTTTCAAACGGACTTAAGTAATGAAGTACTTTAATTCTTTCACTTCCTGGACTGTAATGCTTGCTCTGAGGATAATTACACCCTCCCTGTGATGCATTTCACCCTCAGTCCCTGAAACATGATCTCCACATTAACCCCATCATGATGTAGCTCCTGTCTGGGAGCTCTGCTGAGGCCAGTGGCATTATGATCAGAAGGTGACACTCTGACACATGAGCAGAGAGACATGGGGGAGGGGGAGGATGAGGTAACATGGAGCCTACCAGGGTTGAACATAGCCCTACAGAGTGGGGGGAGCAAACTCCCTCTCAGCCTCTCCTCTCTCCCACCTCCCAGAGTCAGTAACTCTGGCAAATTGTTCCCTGAAATCTAAATACCCCAATATGTGAGACGGTATCAGCAAGACCAGAGTAAACCAGATGCTTTAGGGGCTGCAGTGCCAACCCCCTCGCCTAGTTGAGGGGAGTGAAGATCTGCAGTAAAAGCAGGGGTGAGGCTGGGGGAGGGGGACACAGCTAATGGGGGACTGGGAGCCAACTGGGCCAAGAGGCCAGAACTCATGAAGGGCTGGGAGCAGAAGTCCTCAGGACTGCTTAGAAGCACTTCTGTGTATTTTCCTCATTTACCATCATGCCATGTATTTAACTTAGAAACTTTTCATTCACATTTAAACACCCTGGAGATAAGCTGTGTTGATACATTTCCATTTGAAATGGTACAGTTTTAATTAAGTGCTTAATCAGACGCTTTTGCAACAGAAAGCAATCAGTAATTGACATGCATTCATTAATTAACTTGATTGGTTGTTGTGCATCAATTTTCAAAAAGAACCCCCCCCCCCCAAAAAAAAAAACTACAGATGGTGTGAGCGAGTGTAAAAAAATCAGGCATTAAGAAATGGAAATTAGACATCAGTTCATATCTCACGTGCTTAACTCGTAATTTTAATTACAGAGTTTTAAGGGACTGAATAGTAACACCATGTTGTTTTA
>NW_020695467.1:0-4210 GCF_002925995.2 Terrapene triunguis
CTGAACTGGGGGAAGTGCTGGTCCCAGGCTGAAACCATTTCTAGCCTGAGTATGGAAACCCGGTGGACTGCTTGTATCACCAGACAGGATGAAAAACTATTAATTCATATCCAGTCTAT
This sequence comes from Terrapene triunguis, assembly GCF_002925995.2. Classification (NCBI taxonomy): domain Eukaryota; kingdom Metazoa; phylum Chordata; order Testudines; family Emydidae; genus Terrapene; species Terrapene triunguis. Next base: position 120 of record NW_020695467.1, read on the forward strand.
CTGGTATTTTAGGCTTAGTTTGCAGGGTTTTTTATTTGCTAGGTAATCTGCTTTGACCTGTTTATGATCACTTTTAATCGCTTAAAATCCATCTTTTTGTAGTTACACTTACTTTTTTGTTTATCGAAATCAGTGTTCCTTTGAGTGTCTGGAGAAAATCTAAACTTGATTAACACAGACTTGTCATATATCCTTCCAACATCAAGGGGGGGGGCAAACTCTATTAATGAGCTCACATTGTACAAATCCCTGTGCAGGGCAAGACAGTATAAATGTGGGTTTATACTCCAGTGGGGGTTGTGAGCCTCAGGAGTTGGGAAATTGGCTGATGTCCACTGTTTGCTCCTGGGTGGCTTAGGTAAGCCCTCGGGTAGCTCAGTTTGGGTGTGTTGTCGCCCTCTGCTGTCATGTTGGGTGATAACAGGGCCTGGAGAGGCTTAATCACCAGCAAATCAGTGTGAACAAGTGCCAGCCCAGTTGGCTGATTAGAGGGGTACAGCAGTTTGCAAAGCTCCCAGATTGCTCCCCTAACACTCATACCCTCTGGAGCGCAAATTAGGCCCCTGGGCATCTGTGATGCAACCATGGGAGAGGGACTCTAGCCCAAAGAAAAGATCCAGATGTTTGATTCCTTTACCACTTAATTCTCGCCCCAGCAGGCACACAAACCTAAAATAAAATAAAAATGTCCCCTGGGAAACAGATTTTGGAATCTGAGTGAATTCCAGGTGATTCTGGACTTCGGAGTGGTGAAAGAATCACAGAGTGAGTGGAGAAGCCCCATTGTACTAGTTCTGACAGAGGTTAGCACAACCCATTTTGCATGGATTTCTGAAAGATCAACACAGTATTGAAATACTTACCTGCTGCAAAGAGTAGATGAACACTGGGAGCTGCCAGATATATATTCAATTTTAGATCTCACAAAGGGACACTGGCAAATACCTTTGATGACAGAATCCTGGGAGAAGAAAGCCTTTTCCAGGCCCTTCACCTTGTATCAATTCAGGATCATGTCATCTCACAGTGTGGCAGTGACTTTTCAGAGGCTACACACAGAAAACAAAGCCATCGTCAGTTGCTAGGCTGAACAGCCTGAGAGATTCAGTTTGCCTTGAAAATCTGAGCTCCTGGTACCTGCAAATCATTTCTTCAATCCCTGGGGAGGCTCTCAGGATGAATTTTTCCAGGGTCTATTTTCCACTCTTCACAGAGCTCAGGGAATTCTCCGGGAGTCCTGGCCAACCAGAGAGTCCTCAGGGACTCTACAGGAGACATAAAGGATGCTGTCCAGTATGCTGAGCGGGAGATGTGAAATTCCTACACCGATTCTCAGGGCTCTGCCTTCCTGTCACTGTTAGGAGATTTCCTCTCTGCTGAGCAGGATTTTGGTGAGTTGCTTGTTTCTGCATTAAAGTTAGTGCTAAGGGCTCAGTCAGAGACAAGGAACTGATCTTAAAAACAAGAATTTGTCTAACCTATTTCTAGTACATTTGTAGTTCCAATTTACCAGGTAAATTCCTTGTCTTTCTGACAACACTGAACAGTTCAAGGTGCCGTGCTGGTGAATTTCTGCCTGATGGTTCTTGACATGAACATTGGAACCCTTCCTGTGTCCTTCTATCTGTCTCATTAGCTGCCTTTTGGGGGGCTGTCTGGTTTTTCCTCTAGTTCTCTCAAGGTTTCCAGTTCAGCGACTCCTTTGCCCTGTTGGGAAGTGCAGCCAAAGCCTCTGCAGTGGGTATATGTGTTATCAGAGGGTTCACAACAAGAATGGGTCACACACTGACAAGATTCTGCTCTCATATTCTGCTTTCAGTGGGTCACTCCCATTTGACACTGGCCTCCCTGAGAGCAAAATCAGGGCCCACATATTTGAAATCCCTATCTTCCATCAGGGCCGGCTCCAGGCACCAGCACAGGAAGCAGGTGCTTGGGGCGGCCAATGGAAAGGGGCGGCACGTTCGCGGCTTTATCATTTTTTGTTTTTTTGGAGCCGGCCCTGTCTTTCATACCCGATCTCAGAAGACCACATAAATGGGGATTTCCTTCAGGCTCTTTGAGCACCCTGAACCTAACCCTAACCCCCACAGAATAGCACTCTGTGGAGCAGGACCACACTGGCCAGATTCTGCTCTCACATTCTGCCTTCAGTGGGTCACTTCAGATTGACACTGGTGTCCCTGAGAGCAAAATCAGGGCCCACATGTTTGAAATCCCCATCTTTCATAACCCGTCTCAGAACACCACATAAACTGGGGATTTTCTTCAGACTCTTTGAGCACCGTGACCCTAACCCTAACAGAATAGCACTCTCTGGAGCAGGACCGGAACCTGTGATTTTCACATCTCAGGGCCAAAAGTTAAACAGTACAGGTGAACCTGGTTCCACTGATTTCAATGGCAAAACTCCCAAAAGGGGCAGGAATTCACTCCAAATACACATGTAGGGACTTAAATAAATGGCCTGATTTACACCAGCCATGAGCCTCCAGTGGCTTCAACTGGAGTCGCCCCGTGGCCTCTAAGAACGGGTGAGCTTGTTTGGCCTAAAGAAAAACTGAGGGGAGAATTACTGAAATCTCAAACTCACAAGTTTAAAGGTTCAGAACAAAGAGGATAGTAAATTTTTCATAGAGGGGGAGGGGTCTACTTTCTCTGTGCCCCTGCATCTCTGGTTCTGGAGAGGACGAGAAGCACCAAAAACAGTAAAAAGAAAAGCATGTTTCTGGCATGGAGGAAACCAGCCAGGGTTGTAAATCTCAGCAGAGGAGGTCCAGGAATGCACAGTTTTTGTGTGTGTGTGTGTGGGGGGGGGGGTGGTAGCCATAGCAACTCTGATGCAATATATAGTGATAATAGAGTGCATGGTCCTGCCTCCAGTGTTAATCCTTCCCGCTCTCTCATATTCTACCCCAACACCCTGCACAAGTTGAGCAGCTCCAGGGGTTCCCTTCGCCCATGGAGACGCTGTTCATTCTGATCTCCCCCATTTCACCGGTGCAGGCAGACACTGAGTTTAACCTTGTCTTAGAAGGTATTTCTGTGCCTGTCACTCTGGGGTCTGGCACCTCGTTTTGGTCCTGGGTGAGGGGTATCACTGTGTGGCAGGGCTGGAAGTTGTGGGTGTGGAGGACCCACATGGATAGGTGGACAATGCTCAGGGCTGTGGGGGTAGGCAGGGGACAGGTACACAGACAAGCGGGCAGTAATGAGGGATGTTGGGGCATGCATGGGGTACATGGAAAAGTAGGCAAGGCTGGGGCTTGTGGGGAAGGAAGGGGGGTGCATGGACAGGCGGGCAGCGCTGTTCGTTGTGGGGGCAAACAGCGCAGTGTACACAGAGAAGCAGCAGCTCTGGGGGTTGTGGAACAGCCAGAGGGTATACACAGGCAGGCAGTGCTGGGGGTTGTGGGGGCAGGCTGGGGGTGTACATGGACAGGGGGGCAGTTCTGGACTTTGCAGAAGTAGGCATGGGGTGTATATGGCCTGGCAGGTGGCGCTGGGTGTGGTTTTGGCAAGGAGGGGGTACACGGACAGGCAGGCAAGCGCTGGAGCATGTGGGAAGGCAGGGGTATGTACACGAATAGGTGGGGAGCACTGGGGGTTGCGGGGCAGGCAGAGGGTGTACACAGACAGGTGGGCAGCACTGCTGAAATTCATATTTTCATTTTGATTGTTGGTCCAAGTACGTGTGAGCACAGAACTGCAGCCTGGGTGTCACAACCTTTCCTCAGTTTGGTTTCCAGTCGTTGTTATTGAATGTTATTTACGTAACTTCAGGTATATCACCAGTAGTAAGAATCACTGATCTTTGCTCCTCAGATGGTTCAACCTCCCATCATATTCTGACCCACTGTCTGTTCCCTCATTCCCCATCCTAGGCTGGCCCGATTCCAGCAGCACCCTGGTCAGTATGGTTAGATGTTTGGCTGTGTGTGTGTATTCTCCCTGTGTGCTGTCCCAGCTCTGCACTCACAATGGGCACAGTAACCTCGAGTGACCTCCCCAATGACCAAGACAGGTTTGTTGTTGATGAAGCTCGGTACTAGTATCCTGCAGACTCTAACGGACGACTAACACATGTATGC
>NW_020695467.1:4220-5323 GCF_002925995.2 Terrapene triunguis
TTTGTTGTAGGCAAAGAGCAGACCCTGCACAAGCCGATGTACCTGCTACTCTGCATGCTGGCACTCACAGACATTGGCATGTCTACCTCTGTAGTGCCGAAGGCACTGCTTATATTTTGGTTCAATTTGAAAGGAACTACTATGGATGGCTGTCTCACTCAGATGTTCTTTCTTCACGCGATTTCTGTTATGCACTCAGCTGTCCTCGTGACAATGGCCTTTGATTGCTACATTGCCATATGTGATCCTCTGAGATACACCACCATCCTCACCAACGCACGAATAGCTAAGCTAGGGCTTGTGGGTTTGACAAGAGCTGTTCTCTTCATTCTGCCCGAGCCCCTGTTCTTGAGCAGACAGCCATTCTGTGCCAACCACATTATCCCCCACATGTACTGCACGCATATGACTCTGGCAAAGATGTCATGTGGGGACATCACAGTCAACAGGACATATAGCTCAGTGACAGCGTTTGTATTCATCGGGTTTGACCTGACACTCATTGCCTTATCCTATGGTCTGATCATCAGGGCCATTCTCAGAATCTCCTCCAGGAAAGCCCACCTGAAAGCCCTCAACACCTGCACAGCCCACATCTGTGTGCTGCTGATGTCTTATACTCCCTCCCTCTTCTCCACTCTGACACAGCAGTTTGGTCAGGGCATTGCACCCCATGTTCACATCATCTTGGCCAACATCTATTTCTTCATCCCTCCAATGCTCAACCCTATCATTTACGGGGTCAAAACCAAAGAGCTTCGTGACAAAGTGGGCAAATACACCTGCAGAACGTGATCACTGGGTGCCACTGACTTTAAACCTGCATGACAAGAGGAGGAAGGATATCTCCTCATCAGTCAATGATAATCTGTTCTAGTTTGGCTGAGCTCAACATTGTGGGAGTACAGTGTGAGAACTTCCTCACACCTAAGGTCTTATAACTCTATGACCAAGCAGTTTTGTCCATTGCTGAGTTCCCTCTCTCTGACCATCACCTGATTTCTTTAGCATCACCCATCAGCCCCCTCCCCACACACCCTGCTACTCGGCCTTTCCATGACTTCAAGACCACTAAAAGATACTGAAACTTTCTGACACAAGGT
>NW_020695468.1:0-3593 GCF_002925995.2 Terrapene triunguis
TTTTGTTGTGTTTTTAATTTTGAAAGGTCTGTTTTATTCCACCTATTTCAAAACTTCAAAACATTTCACAAAATAGAATTCCTGTTTTCGGGCCAGCCCTACTTTCTGCCCAGTTGAGAATGGGACTTGAACAAGAGCAAGTTGGAAGACAAGTTCCATAATGAGCAAGCACATATCTGTCAAGTGTTTGTATGCATCAAAACACAGTCTTTCATGATCACAGCCTGTTTCTCAAATACTGCATTGTTATTATATAACATTTTCTACAACCTCGGATATGCATGTGTAGCATTTTGTGGCATGGTGTAATGTCCTGCATATGGCAGACAAACAGAGTCTGTGAAAGTCATTCATATGAAAAGGTATGCAGATATAATAGGATATAAATGTGGCATACGGAATAAGAGTTACTGGTGGAAAGTTCTTGATTGTAATATTAGAGAATCCTTAGGAAATGAAAAATGTAAATCCCCTCTAGTTATTCTGGGTACATGAGCTATTCATTATGGGTCCAACTCTGCTACTCTTAATCATCCTCAGCAGTACCTTACTACACTAGTAATGACCCAGTGAGACTACCTGTATGGTCAAATGCTGCTCATTGTGAGTAAGGGTGACATATTCAGAATCTGTAGCGCTACTGGAAACATTTAAGTGAGCTGTGAAAATTGCATGAAAACAATCACACCTTGTGGAAAATATACATGTCTCCTTCTCTCCCTTTGCATTGGTCATTATCCTTTTGGTCATAATATTTTAAAATCTGGCCTGAGCTGATGTTTACCCAGGCATCTTGTGCCAAAACTGTCATGTGTGTGGGTCTTTCCATGCAATCTAGGATGCATCATTGTGATTTGCTAATACCCTGTAAGTTAATAACTGGCATTATTTTTCATTAATCTTTGTCTATCCTTTGTGCTGCATGTATGTGTGTTTTTAAATGTGTTTAGTTTTCCTTCAAAAACCAAATAAAAGCAAAATGATAAAAGAAGGAAGAAGGCAAACCAATGAGTTATCCATGGGATAGCTGAGCAAAACTAAAAACACAACAATAGCCTGTATAAAACACAAGAAGGAGAAGTGTTTATGGAAAAGTGTCTTTCACAAACAGGACTAGACTAGATAAACAAAGACGGCTTTTCAGCCCCAAGTCGATGAATAAGAGCATGACAACTTTGAACACATAACGTAATGCAATGTCATTGGAGTTGTGTCCAATATACGTGCCACTGTTTGTTCATTCCTGAAAATGATGATGAAACAAGAATAATCAAAAATTGTGTTTCTTTGGATGATGAATCTTGAGACTGAAGATGTGCATGGCTGAAAAGGAGATCCATTGTGGTGTGTTATTTTGCTAATAATTGTAAATGTTGACATTAATTTATTCCTTCCCTTTTTCTGAAACTTCCTGTGCCAGTTTCTCACAGTTTACCTCACAGAACATGTATTAGTCTGCAGTGGTTAGAATGAAAAAAGATACAGAGAGATTTAGTTTGATTAGATAGCTGTCACTTTTGATTTAAAAAAAGATTTGTTCTGACAAAGGCCAAGGGATGGGGATGCTTTATTCTGCTTTCACTTACAATGTGTTACAATGGTTTAATCAGTAGAGTTAATCCTAATTTAGGATTCGATCCTGCAAATATGTACACACTTGCGTAACTTGAAGCACTCCTCTTGAAATCAATGAGACCATTCGACTACTTAAGGTTTAGCGTCTGCTTAAGTGCTTTACTGGAGCAGGAACTGAGTGCACTGGGACTCCACACAAGCACATCGGTCTGCTCTAAATGCAGGATTGGGATATTACACTGCAGTGAGATCAGAATCAAGCCCTGGCTGCGTAAATTTTGATTGTCCCTGTCCCAAAGAACGAAAGATTTTGGGGAGTATAATATAGTTGCAGGTACTGTATTGTCTTATTGAGGTCAATCGGGTTACTTCCGAGTTTAAGGTTAAGCCTGTACTTAGGTGATCTTCTGGATCAGCGGTGGGAAAAATACTGCCCTTCAGACATTTTAATCCAGCCCTCGAGCTCCCGCTGGTGAGCGGGGTTGGGGGCTTGCCCACTCCGTGTGTGCCATGGCTCCGCATGGCTCCCAGAAGCAGAGGCATGTCCCCCCTCTGGCTCCTACATGTAGGGGCAGCCAGGGGGCTCTGCATGCTGCCCCCACCCCAAGCACCACCCCACAGCTCCCATTAGCTGGGAACCACAGCCAATGGGAGCTGCAGGGGTGGTGCCTGTGGACTAGCCAGCATGCAAAGCTGCCTGGCCGCGCCTCTGCATACGAGCCAGAGGGGGGACATGGTGCTGCTTCCGGGAGCTACTTGAGGTAAGCACCCCCTGGAGCCTACACCCCTGATCCCCTTCCGTACCCCAATCCCCTGCCCCAGCCCTGATTCCCCTCCCGCCTTCCTAACCCCTTGGTCCCAGCCCGGAGCACCCTCCTACACCCCCAACTCCTCATCCCCATTCCCACCGCACAGCCTGCACCCCCAACCCGATCCCTCACCTCCTCTCCACACCCCAACCCAAGAGCCCAAGTCCAAGCCCAGAGCCCCCTCCCCCTCCCGCACCCTGAACTCCTCATTTCTGGCCCCAACCCAGAGCCCGCACCCCCAGCCGGAGTTCTCACCCCCTCCCGCATCCCAATCCCCAATTTCGTGAGCATTCATGGCCCTCCATACAATTTCCATACCCAGATGTGGCCCTCGGGCCAAAAAGTTTGCCCACCCCATTCTAGATGGAGGTTGCTGTGTTTATTTTCATAACTATGGCTACCATCATGTTTTTCTGAATTTTCTGAAAAAATGGGACCACTTGGATGGGACAAAATCTAATAGAGGAAGGAAAGGAATTTGGAATCACCAAACCTCTTTCATTTGAAAACCTCTTCCTTTCTTATTAATCATATTATATGATTGTGAAAATGGGGGGAGGGAGTTCCGTTAGTTGTGTCACCCCTTGATGATGAAACTATTGTTATGTATCGTTTTGCTTACTAATCAGAGGAAGTTATACACGATGAGTCATCTTAGAGCTGATGTCCACAGCGGCTATATAAACAGGGCTATCTGAGAGACATGTATGTAGCAGCTATAGAGTAAGCAGTGTTAGTGTTACAAGGCACAGAAGTGATGAAGACCTTTCTGCTTCTGCTGTTATTATATGTAGCATCCTCCTCTGCTTTACCTGTGGCTCCAGAAACAGACGATGAAGACAAAAACATCCAGCTTGTGGAGGTAAATATTTGCTATGAATTTCAAACACTCTAAATTAAATGGCAGGAAGGAACCTTCTTATCAATTTTGCAAAATTTTACCTTATAATTGTCAAACTGCAGTTGTATTTCTTATTTTTTAGAAACAGTCCTGATGTTCAAGAGGTATCAAGTTGCAGATGTTTTAAGGGAAATATTTCCCCTTGGCACCATCTTAGTTTTGTCTGAATTATGATTATGACTGTCAGAAGTGATATAATAAAGTAATAAAATACTACAGAAACATGGCATTAATGATGTTATCTAGCAACCAGATTGTGTTGTTCTATAAAAACGTAGGCCCCAATTCAGCAAGGTACTTAACTCTGT
>NW_020695469.1:0-3166 GCF_002925995.2 Terrapene triunguis
GGATAGCTCAGTGGTTTGAGCATTGGCCTGCTAAACCCAGGGTTGTGAGTTCAATCCTTGAGGGGGCCACTTAGGGATCTGGGGCAAAATCAGTACTTGGTCCTGCTAGTGAAGTCAGGGGGCTGGACTCGATGACCTTTCGGGGTCCCTTCCAGTTCTATGAGATAGGTATATCTCCATATATTATATTATAACACTCTGCTAATGATCAAAACAGGGACACACAAAACATACATGTGCACCAGAGCAGAATTAAACACTCAACAGAAGTAATTTCCAGAAGTTCCTGACTTGACTGCTTGATTAGAACCCTAACGCTGCAATAATGCTAAGCTTCTCATATCTTTTCCCTGATTAATGGCAGTGTCAGGTGATGCAAGACTGTGTTCAGACTTCAATGCAGGGGTTTATAAAAAACAATACAGAAACAGTCTCACGTGCGTGCAAGAATTCCAGCTGGAATAGAAGAGGGGAGTGCTGAGACGGATATATTTGTTCCCAACCTCTCACAGCACATGCGCGCATGCACACGGCACCCCCACTAAAATAAAGTTATTTTTGGACCGAAACAGAGCCTAAGAAATTTCAAACCAAAAAGGAATCGGAGTAAAGTTATGAGTAATTTAATAAAGGGTTAGTTAAGTTTAACACTGACTTAATTACAGTAGTCAGTCCCAGTAACTACTACACATATTCCCATAGCTGTGCTATTCTGTTAGAACCTGAACTTCTGAGTCCTGGGAAAATATGCATTGTGACATTTCCAGGGTGGACTGATTTAAATCAGCATTTGTATTTCAGCTGTTTTCTAAAGAAAGATGCACTCATTAGTTGATATACCCATTAAAACACCTTGACTTACAACTAAATAGACACTTTACAGTAGATTTGGTACATCTGTTTGCTACCTAGAAGTGTACACCATAACTATATTTTCAGATTCTTATTAACCAAACACTTTTAGTATGTTAGAAAATGGTGAACGATATATTGTTTATTTACTAGATAATTAACTTTTTGCTCATGTTTTGTGTCAACCTGCATTAGAATGGTAACTGGAATTTAAACAACCAAAACAGTATATAAAATGTATTTGTATTAGACAAGACAACCTTAAATGTTTTAGACACAAACTTCTCTTATCAAAAGATGCTTCACATTGACAATTAAATAATTTATTAAATAGAGGGATTAACTGTAGTCAGTGAATTAAACTGATTATTTCAGGTTGGTCTGGGAAAATTTTCAAATATGCCTAAGGCCTGGTCTACACTACGAGTTTAGGTCGACTTTAGCCGCGTTAAATCGACTTAAGCCTGGACACGTTTACACTACGAAGCCCTTTCTGTCGACTTAAAGGGCCCTTTAAACCGGTTTCCTAACACCACCTCGACAAGGGGATTAGCGATAAAATCGGCCTTAGGGGGTCGGAATTGGGTTAGTGTGGACGGAATTCGACATTACTGGCCTCCGGGAGCTATCCCACAGTGCTTCATTGTGACCGCTCTGGACAGCACTCTCATCTCAGATGCACTGGCCAGGTAGACAGGAAAAGCCCCGCGAACGTTTGAATTTCATTTCCTGTTTGCTCAGCGTGGAGAGCACAGGTGACCATGCAGAGCCCATCAGCACAGGTAACCGTGATGGAGTCCCAGTCCCAGTCCCAGGATCGCAGAAGAGCTCCAGCCTGGACCGAGCGGGAGGTACGGGATCTGATCGCCATCTGGGGAGATGAATCAGTGCTCGCCGAACTCCGAAGCAGTAAAAGAAATGGCAAAACATTACAAAAGATCTCCAAGGCCATGAAGGACAGAGGCCATAACAGGGATGCACAGCAGTGCCGCGTGAAAATTAAGGAGCTAAGGCAAGCCTACCACAAAGTCAGAGACGCAAACGGAAGGTCCGGGGCAGAGCCGCAAACATGCCGCTACTACGCGGAGCTGCATGCCATTCTAGGGGGTGCAGCCACCACTAGCCCAAGCGTGTTCTATGAGTCCCTCTCTGCAAACGGGGAAGCGGGTTCGGCGGACGAGGAAGATGAGGATGGAGAGAACATAGATAGCTCACAGCAGCAAGGAAGCGGAGAAACCAGTTACCCCAACAGCCAGGATATGTTTGTCACCCTGGACCTGGAACCAGTAACCCCCGAACTCACCCAAGACCCTGAGGGCACACAGGGGACCTCTGGTGAGTGTACCTTTGCAAAAATTACACATGGTTTAAAAACAAGCGTGTTTAATGATTAATGATTAATTTGCCCTGGCAATCGCGGCCAGTACAGCTACTGGAAAAGTCTGTTAACGTGTATGGGGATGGAGCGGAAATCCTCCAGGGACATCTCCAGAAAGCTCTCCTTCATGTACTCCCAAAGGCTTTGCAAAAGGTTTCTGGGGAGGGCTGCCTTATCCTGTCCGCCATGGTAGGACACTTTACCACGCCAGGCCAGTAGCACGTAGTCTGGAATCATTGCATAACAAAGCATGGCAGCGTATGGTCCCGGTGTTTGCTGGCATGCAGACAACATCCATTCCTTATCTCTCTTTGTTATCCTCAGGAGAGTGATATCATTCACGGTCACCTGGTTAAAATGGGGCAATTTTATTAAGGGGACATTCAGAGGTGCCCCTTCCTGGTCTGCTGAACAGAAATATTCCCCGCTGTTAACCACGCGGTGGGGGGGAGGGGTGAAGTGACCATCCCAGAGAATTGGGTGTGAGGGGGAGGGGAGTTAGTTGGGTTTGTGCTGCATGTTAAACCTGAAATCGCAGCCCCTCCTTTTACATTGCAAACCCATTTTAAATGGCACGGGTGCTTGGTATGGGAAATGAGGGCAGAACTGTTTGAAACCATCCCCACATGTTAAGAAGGTTAAAAAAGCCCAAAGACTATATGTCTTACCATGGCTGCCTGCAAGCTGAAATCTGTGTCCTGGCACTGCGTGAGTGATCTCTCACACCAAACCAGGAGACTCTCAATATAAGAGGAAAAATGCGACCTTGTAACGAAAGCACATGTGCTGTGTGATGTTGTGAACAGCAAAATCTAACGTGAAAGAGTCTACCCATTGTTCTCTAAAATGTATCTTTTTTAACAACCTCTCCCTTCTCCACCAGCTGCAAATCTTACTCCTTCGCAGAGGCTAGTGAATATTCGAAGAAGGAAGCGA
>NW_020695470.1:0-4683 GCF_002925995.2 Terrapene triunguis
AGGCCTGGTCTACACTAGGCTTTTATGTCGACTTTAGCGCCGTTATATCGAATTAACCCTGCACCCGTCCACACCAGGAAGCCATTTAGTTCGACATAAAGCTCTCTTTAAATCGATTTCTGTAATCCTCCCCAACGAGAGGAGTAGCGCTAAATTCGACATGGCCATGTCGAATTAGGCTAGGTGTGGATGGAAATCGACGCTAATAGCTCCGGGAGCTATCCCACAGTGCACCACTCTGTTGACGCTCTGGACAGCAGTCCGAGCTCGGATGCTCTGACCAGCCACACCCCCGGGAAAATTTGAATTCATTTTCATTTTCCTGTCTGGGCAGTTTGAATCTCAGTTCCTCTTTGGACATCGAGGGGAGCTCAGCAGCAGTGGCAACTATGCAGAGCTCTCCAGCAGAGATGGCCGTGCAATCCAATAGAAAGAGGGCCCCAGCATGGACTGATCGGGAAGTCTTGGATCTCATCGCAGTGTGGGGCGATGAGTCCGTGCTTTCAGAGCTGCGCTCCAAAAGAAGGAATGCTAAGATCTACGAGAAGATCGCCAAAGCCATGGCAGAGAGAGGCTACAGCCGGGATGCAACGCAGTGCCGCGTGAAAATCAAGGAGCTGAGACAAGGCTACCAAAAAACCAAAGAGGCTAACGGACGCTCCGGATCCCAGCCCCACACATCCCGTTTCTACGAGGCACTGCATTCCATCCTGGGAGCGGCCGCCACCACTACCCCACCCCTGACCGTGGACTCCGAGGATGGGATATTGTCCGCGGCCGGTTCCTCAGCAGACGGGGAAGAGGAGGAAGGAGATGAGGAGGACGAGGCAGTCGACAGCGCTGGCACCGCTGATTTCCCCGACAGCCAGGAGCTCTTCATCACCCTTACCGAGATCCCGTACCAACCGTCCCCATCCCTTACCCCGGACACAGAATCAGGGGAAGGATCAAGCAGTAAGTGCTGTAAACATGTAAACATTTATTTAAAACAGAACGGTAATATTTATACTATTAACAATGTATATTTATAAAAGTGCTGTAAACTAGTAAAAAAATAATCAGGTACAAAACAGGAATATTTACAAAGGTAACAAATGGGTTTTCATGATTTCTCTGTCTTAGGCTATTCTCAATTTAGTCCCAAGTATTTTAAAAAAATTTCACAATGTCCGTTACTACATGATTCCCAGGCCCAAGACGCTCCACTCCAAAGTCCCAGTGCACCTACGCGAAAATCCGGTCAATGTGGCCGGGGATCGACGAGAAATCCTCGTAGGAGAACTCCTCGTAGGTCTCGTGGAGGTAGAGCTCAAGCCTGTTGATCAGGTTCCGGGGTAGGGCGATCTTAGTGGGCCCTCCGTGGTAGCAGACATGTCCCCTCCACGCCACAATCAAGTACTCCGGGATCATCGCACGACATAACATAGCGGCATACGGCCCCGGTTTCTGCATGCTTTCCCGCAGCATGCGTTCTCTCTGGGTGTCCGGGATCCTCAGGAGGGTGATGTCGCTCATGACGCCCTGCTTTGAATTAGGGAGGGGAATGTTAGTATTGGGACTGCTTTACAGCCACGCGGTGGAGGGAGAGGGGCAGCATACAGGGATCTTTCCCTGGGACAGCCGCGAGGGGGTGGGACAGGGGCAGAGTTGATGCTGTCCTGATTGCTGGCAGCAGAGACTGGCATTGCTTTCAATGTGAAAGGAGGCCAGTGCTACTGCTGGGGTTTTAAGCAGCCACAAGTCTGCGGCTTACCATTATTGCCCGCTCCAGAAGTTCAGGTCTCCAGCCACAGTTCTCTGAACAGTCCAAGACCTCCGCAAGTCCACAGGCACTGAAGGCGACGGCCGAAAATTCGACCTTGTCCTGAGTGCGCATGTGAGAGGTTCAGTGCATGGTCTTGTTCACAGAGAAAGACTAGGTTCTTTGTATACAATTTCATTTATCTGTCTCAGGAATTCACTCCCTTTTTAAAATTCACACAGACACATCTGCGACTGTCTCCCAACCCAGCCTGTCAGCACACTCCCAGAGGCTAGCGCAGATTAGGCGGAGGAAGAAGAAGACGCGTGAAGACATGTTCACAGAAATAATGGGCTGCTCCCGAGCCCAGGCAGCCCAGCAGACACAGTGGAGGGAGAACTTGTCACAAATGCACCGAGCAGTCATGGAACGGGAGGAGAGGTGGCGTCAGGAGGACCAACAGGCTACTGAAAAGCTGCTTGGACTAATGAGGGAGCAAACGGACACGCTCCGGCGCCTTGTGGATGTTCTGCAAGACCGGAGGCAGGAGGACAGAGCCCCGCTGCAGTCTATCTGTAACCGCCCTCACCCGCCACCAAGTCCCACACCACCCTCACCCAAAGTCCAAAGAAGGAGGGGCGGCAAGGGCCGTTAAAACTTTCAGTCAACCCCTGCAGACTGCTCTAGCAGTAGAAGGCTGACATTCCCCAAAATTTCATAAGTCCTTTCCTACCCACCTCACACAAGCCCCCGTCCAAGTTTCACCCCCCACGTTTCATGTCTGGTTCGCAATAAAATGTTTGTTTCTGTTCATTACTGTTTCAGTCAGGTTCTTTTGAGGGAGAGTCTGTCTGGAGGGGGGGAAGGGGCTTGGTAATTGGACAGGACAGTGACCTTTAGCAGGGTACAGAGGCGGTGTCAGGTCCAGCATCAGGACACATACACAGTGCAGTCACTGGTTACCCTGGTCAGTCTGGGAGGTGTTTTTCATGTTCTCCATTGAAATAACCAGTCCACCAGTGCGGAGCCTGTCATTCCGGGAGTTTAGAAGCATCATTTGCATCAGAACACTGAACCCGCCCCCCGCCACAGTCTGCGTCCCCGGTTTAAAATATTCCCGCGAAAACAGCAACACAGACAACGGTGTTCATTAACAAAATCGAAATGCTTTTATTTTTTGGGAAGGGGAAGGGGGTGAAGGGGGTATGTAACTGGAGAGGATAGTCAAAATGAACTGGGCAAAGAAACGGGGGCAGGTTCAGCTTCTCTGTCCACAAACTGAAAAGTCACTGGTTGCCCTGCTCACTCAGGAACCTAGCTTTCAAAGCCTCCCGGATGCACAGGGCGTCCCGCTGGGATCTTCTAATGGCCCGGCTGTCTGGCTGGACGTAATCAGCAGCCAGGCTATTTGCCTCTAGCTCCCACCCCGCCATAAAGGTCTCCCCCTTGCTCTCACATAGATTGTGGAGCACACAGCAAGCTGCAATAACGATGGGGATATTGGTTTCACTGAGATCACAGCGAGTGAGTAAGCTTCTCCATCTCCCTTTGAGACGGCCAAAAGCACACTCCACCACCATTCTGCACTTGCTGAGACGGTAGTTGAACAGTTCTTTTTCTGTGTCCAGGGCGCCAGTATAGGGCTTCATGAGCCAGGGCATTAGCGGGTAGGCTGGGTCCCCGAGGATGACTGTAGGCATCTCCACATCCCCAAGAGTTATTTTGTGGTCTGGGAAGTAAATACCTTCCTGCAGCCGTCTAAACAGACCAGAGTTCCTGAACACACGAGCGTCATGAACCTTGCCCGGCCATCCGACGTAGATGTTTGTAAACCGTCCCCGATGGTCCACCAGTGCTTGCAGCACCATTGAAAAGTAGCCCTTTCTATTGATGTACTGGCTGGCCTGGTGGTCCGGTCCCAGGATAGGGATGTGAGTCCCATCGATAGCCCCTCCGCAGTTTGGAAATCCCATCGCGGCAAAGCCATCTATGATGACCTGCGCGTTTCCCAGGGTCACTACCTTTGGGAGCAGTACCTTCACGATTGCCTTGGCTACTTGCATGACAACAACCCCCACGGTAGATTTGCCCACACCAAAGTGGTTCGCGACTGACCGGTAGCTGTCCGGCGTTGCAAGCTTCCAGAGGGCTATGGCCACTCGCTTCTGGACAGTGAGGGCTGCTCGCATGCGGGTGTCCTTGCGCTTCAGGGCAGGGGACAGCAACTCACAAAGTTCGAGGAAAGTTCCCTTCCGCATGCGAAAGTTTCGCAGCCACTGGGATTCATCCCAGACCTGAAGCACTATACGGTCCCACCATTCCGTGCTTGTTTCCCGGGCCCAGAATCGCCGTTCAACAAAATCCACATGCCCCATTGCCAACGTCATGTCCTGGGCGCTGGGGCTCGTGGTTTCTGACAGCTCTGTGCCACTCTCCGACTTCAGGCTCTCACGGCGGTGCCGTAGCCTCCTCGCCCGATTTCTCTGCATCTGCCTCAGGGAAAGGTGTATGATAAGCTGCAAGGTGTTGAGAACGGCCACAAGTGCAGCGATGGTCGCAGCGTGATCCATGATCGCAGTGCTGTGGCGTCCGCGCTGTCACTGACCAGAAAAGTGCGCGAACTGATTTCCCGCCGGCGCTTTCATGGAGGGAGGGAGGGCGTTAGTGACGGACGGATGACGACAAATTTTTTTTACCCAGAAGGCATTGGCGGCTCGACCCAGAATTCCGATGGGCAGCGGGGACTGCGGGAACTGTGGGATAGCTGCCCACAGTGCACCGCTTCCAATATCGACGCTCGCCCCGTTAGTGTGGACTCACAAAGTCGAATTACTGTCCTTAGTGTGTCCTTAGTGTGGACACACACGTTCGACTTTGCAATATCGATTCCACATATTCGATTTAAGTAAAATCGAATTACCCTCGTAGTGTAGACATACCCT
>NW_020695471.1:0-3995 GCF_002925995.2 Terrapene triunguis
CGCGAAAATCCGGTCAATGTGGCCGGGGATCGACGAGAAATCCTCGTAGGAGAACTCCTCGTAGGTCTCGTGGAGGTAGAGCTCAAGCCTGTTGATCAGGTTCCGGGGTAGGGCGATCTTAGTGGGCCCTCCGTGGTAGCAGACATGTCCCCTCCATGCCACAATCAGGTACTCGGGGATCATGGCCCGACATAGCATGGCGGCATACGGCCCCGGTTTCTGCATGCTTTCCCGCAGCATGCGTTCTCTCTGGGTGTCCGGGATCCTCAGGAGGGTGATGTCGCTCATGACGCCCTGCTTTGAATTAGGGAGGGGACTGTTAGTATTGGGACTGCTTTACAGCCACGCGGTGGAGGGAGAGGGGCAGCATACAGGGATCTTTCCCTGGGACAGCCGCGAGGGGGTGGGACAGGGGCAGAGTTGATGCTGTCCTGATTGCTGGCAGCAGAGACTGGCATTGCTTTCAATGTGAAAGGAGGCCAGTGCTACAGCTGGAGTTTTAAGCAGCCACAAGTCTGCGGCTTACCATTATTGCCCGCTCCAGAAGTTCAGGTCTCCAGCCACAGTTCTCTGAACACTCCAAGACCTCCGCAAGTCCACAGGCACTGAAGGCGACGGCCGAAAATTCGACCTTGTCCTGAGTGCGCATGTGAGAGGTTCAGTGCATGGTCTTGTTCACAGAGAAAGACTAGGTTCTTTGTATACAATTTCATTTATCTGTCTCAGGAATTCACTCCCTTTTTAAAATTCACACAGACACATCTGCGACTGTCTCCCAACCCAGCCTGTCAGCACACTCCCAGAGGCTAGCGCAGATTAGGCGGAGGAAGAAGAAGACGCGTGAAGACATGTTCACAGAACTAATGGGCTGCTCCCGAGCCCAGGCAGCCCAGCAGACACAGTGGAGGGAGAACTTGTCACAAATGCACCGAGCAGTCATGGAACGGGAGGAGAGGTGGCGTCAGGAGGACCAACAGGCTACTGAAAAGCTGCTTGGACTAATGAGGGAGCAAACGGACACGCTCCGGCGCCTTGTGGATGTTCTGCAAGACCGGAGGCAGGAGGACAGAGCCCCGCTGCAGTCTATCTGTAACCGCCCTCACCCGCCACCAAGTCCCACACCACCCTCACCCAAAGTCCAAAGAAGGAGGGGCGGCAAGGGCCGTTAAAACTTTCAATCAACCCCTGCAGACTGCTCTAGCAGTAGAAGGCTGACATTCCCCAAAATTTCATAAGTCCTTTCCTACCCACCTCACACAAGCCCCCGTCCAAGTTTCACCCCCCACGTTTCATGTCTGGTTCGCAATAAAATGTTTGTTTCTGTTCATTACTGTTTCGGTCAGGTTCTTTTGAGGGAGAGTCTGTCTGGAGGGGGGGGAAGGGGCTTGGTAATTGGACAGGACAGTCACCTTTAGCAGGCTACAGAGGCGGGGTCAGGTCCAGCATCAGGACACATACACAGTGCAGTCACTGGTTACCCTGGTCAGTCTGGGAGGTGCTTTTCATGTTTTGGGGGGGGGGGGGGTTGCTCTGTGACTTTGTGGCGGGGGAGGGCAGTTACAGATCTTATGCAGCGGTCCTTATCCTGGCTCACAGATCCACGCAGCAGGGGATCTGTAACCCTACCCCCCCTGCCAGAAAGTCACATAGCCGACACATACACACAGTCCCCCCCAGGAGTGCTGGCAGGCTCCATTGAAATAACCAGTCCACCAGTGCGGAGCCTGTCATTCCGGGAGTTTAGAAGTATCATTTGCATCAGAACACTAAACCCGCCCCCCGCCACAGTCTGCGTCCCCGGTTTAAAATATTCCCGCGAAAACAGCAATACAGACAACGGTGTTCATTAAAAAATCGAAATGATTTTATTTTTTGGGAAGGGGAAGGGGGTGAAGGTTGTATGTAACTGGAGAGGATAGTCAAAATGGACTGGGTAAAGAAACGGGGGCAGGTTCAGCTTTTCTGTCCACAAACTGAAAAGTCACTGGTTGCCCTGCTCACTCAGGAACCTAGCTTTCAAAGCCTCCCGGATGCACAGGGCGTCCCGCTGGGATCTTCTAATGGCCCGGCTGTCTGGCTGGACGTAATCAGCAGCCAGGCTATTTGCCTCTAGCTCCCACCCCGCCATAAAGGTCTCCCCCTTGCTCTCACACAGGTTGTGGAGCACACAGCAAGCTGCAATAACGATGGGGATATTGGTTTCACTGAGATCACAGCGAGTGAGTAAGCTTCTCCATCTCCCTTTGAGACGGCCAAAAGCACACTCCACCACCATTCTGCACTTGCTCAGACGGTAGTTGAACAGTTCTTTTTCTGTGTCCAGGGCGCCAGTATAGGGCTTCATGAGCCAGGGCATTAGCGGGTAGGCTGGGTCCCCGAGGATGACTGTAGGCATCTCCACATCCCCAAGAGTTATTTTGTGGTCTGGGAAGTAAATACCTTCCTGCAGCCGTCTAAACAGACCAGAGTTCCTGAACACGCGAGCGTCATGAACCTTGCCCGGCCATCCGACGTAGATGTTTGTAAACCGTCCCCGATGGTCCACCAGTGCTTGCAGCACCATTGAAAAGTAGCCCTTTCTATTGATGTACTGGCTGGCCTGGTGGTCCGGTCCCAGGATAGGGATGTGAGTCCCATCTATAGCCCCACCGCAGTTTGGGAATCCCATCGCGGCAAAGCCATCTATGATGACCTGCGCGTTTCCCAGGGTCACTACCTTTGGGAGCAGTACCTTGACGATTGCCTTGGCTACTTGCATGACAACAACCCCCACGGTAGATTTGCCCACACCAAAGTGGTTCGCGACTGACCGGTAGCTGTCCGGCGTTGCAAGCTTCCAGAGGGCTATGGCCACTCGCTTCTGGACAGTGAGGGCTGCTCGCATGCGGGTGTCCTTGCGCTTCAGGGCAGGGGACAGCAACTCACAAAGTTCGAGGAAAGTCCCCTTCCGCATGCGAAAGTTTCGCAGCCACTGGGATTCATCCCAGACCTGAAGCACTATACGGTCCCACCAGTCCGTGCTTGTTTCCCGGGCCCAGAATCGCCGTTCAACAAAATCCACATGCCCCATTGCCACCGTGATGTCCTGGGCGCTGGGGCTCGTGGTTTCTGACAGCTCTGTGCCACTCTCCGACTTCAGGCTCTCACGGCGGTGCCGTAGCCTCCTCGCCCGATTTCTCTGCATCTGCCTCAGGGAAAGGTGTATGATAAGCTGCGAGGTGTTGAGAACGGCCACAAGTGCAGCGATGGTCGCAGCGTGATCCATGATCGCAGTGCTGTGGCGTCCGCGCTGTCACTGACCAGAAAAGTGCGCGAACTGATTTCCCGCCGGCGCTTTCATGGAGGGAGGGAGGGCGTTAGTGACAGACGGATGACGACAAATTTTTTTTACCCAGAAGGCATTGGCGGCTCGACCCAGAATTCCGATGGGCAGCGGGGACTGCGGGAACTGTGGGATAGCTGCCCACAGTGCACCGCTTCCAATATCGACGCTCGCCCCGTTAGTGTGGACTCACAAAGTCGAATTACTGTCCTTAGTGTGTCCTTAGTGTGGACACACACGTTCGACTTTGCAATATCGATTCCACATATTCGATTTAAGTAAAATCGAATTACCCTCGTAGTGTAGACATACCCTAATATACAGTGAGTGGGGGCGTTACATACCTAAGCATGATTATGGTCGAGTTTTCAAAAGCACTTGGTGTTGGATTGATTCTGCTCCCACTGAAGTCAGTGGTAAACCTTGGATACAGGGCCGGCTCTAGGTTTTTTGCCACCCCAAGCAAAAAAATGTTGGCTGCCCCCCACCCCAGCTCTGGGCCCCCCACACCCCGTTGCCGCCCCAGCCCTGGGTTCTCCCCCCCAACCCAACCGCACCCTCCTGCCGCCCCAGCCCTGGGTCACTAGTAACTCGCTCCCAGGGTGGGTCATTCAGCAGGAATTTTAGATGTGCACAGAACACAGACAGGATTGGTTCCCATATAGTTACAGAA
>NW_020695472.1:0-13109 GCF_002925995.2 Terrapene triunguis
GAGCTACCGTCAGAATTTTCAATTTATGTAAAGCGCTTTCAAATTCTTTGATGATTCTGTTTTTCATAGTTCACCAATGCTGCAAGAAAGTCATTTTTGATTCATTTGCTTCATTTACTACTAATAATGTTGATAACTATCAATATTAAGAGAAACGACTCTACATGGTTCTGTACTAGTAGTTGTGTAATCTCTACATTTTAATTGTGAGATAGTCGGATTGCATCATATGTTTAAATATACTAATAAATAATACTAGTAATTGTTAAGAATAATAAAATGAAGGTGCATCAGGCCCTGTGGTTGTTTATGCCTTATAACATATTATCTGAATTCACATTTCAGATTTTCCCTTCAAATATATCACCTTCTTTAATAAAAAACAAATATTTTGGTACCTTTGTTACAATTAGTTAGACGTTATAGCTGGCACAGGTAGCCATGTCTAAGATTGAGGTTGCTCATAGCTGGTGGAGAGGTCCTTTGACTTCTTTCTCTAATGTTTAAAGACAGAACCAGACATGCTCAATTGAGAATGATTGTCACTTCCCAATGACCACTAGGGCTGAAATCCCTGATAAATGGGTCTCGGGGTTCAGCTATCACAGATTCAACAGAACTTTTATCAAAACCTAGGTCTGGTCTATACTACCCGCCTGAATCGGCGGGTAGAAATCGACCTCTCGGGGATCGATTTATCGCGTCCCGTCGGGACGCGACAATCGATCCCCGAATCGGCGCTCTAACTCCACCAGGGGAGGTGGTAGTAAGCGCCGCCGACAAAAAGCCGCAGAAGTCGATTTTGCCGCCGTCCTCACAACGGGGTAAGTCGGCTGTGATACGTCGAATTCAGCTACGCTATTCACGTAGCTGAATTTGCGTATCTTAAATCGACTCCCCCCTGTAGTGTAGATGTAGCCCTAGTCACTTTGCTTGGTAAGCTTCTGGTGCTCCAGGGTCCACAGCTGCACAACACGGGGAATGCGGGAGCTCTGGTAGGAGCTGGGGATTTCTTTGCTGCTAAACTCCCTGCTCCATAGTGGGAGTCTTGGGGCAGTGGGGGGCAACATAGACCCTGGCAGCGCTGGCAGACCCAGCAGGAACAGTAGCTCTCAGGGCTGGCTGGGATCCTCGCTCTGTCAAACATGGTCAAGAAATTTAACCAAATTTGGTTTTTTGGAATGAACCCAAATTTGAAATTTCTTTCAACCAAAAACTGAGTTTTGGCCAGCTCTAGGGCAGAGCCCCCTCCTGGGATGCAGAAGAGGAGTAGAGAGCCAGGAGGCAGACCCACTAGTGGAGGACAAGCAGTCAGTGAGTAACTGTGTGGCACTGATGGGAGGAGGGACCAAGTGGGACTAAAAATATCTGGCTATGCAGCCCCCTGGAAACCCCTTTGGAGTCAGCTCCATGTACTTCCATTGGCCAGCCAACCCAAGGCTAATGACTAGTTATATTACATTCAATTAAAAATATTTGGCACCCGTTAGTACCTTCCTTCAAGGAATATCCAAGTCTCCCTGTTGTGGGGCGGCTGCCCCAGTCCTGAGGAACAAGGGTTAAATGCAGCCCTGGAGAGGGCTGCAGCTGTGAAGAAAGCCTTGGCTGATTGGGGAACCAGCCACAGATGCAGCCACGCCCCAATCAGGGCCCAGCTGGCCCTTATAAGAGGGCAGTGGGCCAGGAGTACACAGAGTCTCTCTCTAGCAGTAGAGAGGGAAGGGCCTGGCTGCCTGGAAGCTGAGCGGGTACCAAGACTGGAGCAGGGCTAAGGGAAGGCCAGAGATGCTGGGGAGCAATGCCCCTCTGCCATGTACATTGGTCAAGCCGGACAGTCTCTTCGCAAAAGAATAAATGGTCACAAATCAGACGTCAAGAATTATAACATTCAAAAACCAGTCGGAGAACATTTCCACCTCCCTGGCCACTCAGTTACAGACCTAAAAGTCACAATTGTTCAACAAAAAAACTTCAAAAACAGACTCCAACGAGAAACTGCAGAACTAGAATTAATTTGCACACTGGACACCATTAAATTAGGCTTGTATAAAGACTGGGAGTGGATGAGTCATTACACAAACTAAAAACTATTTCCCCATGCTAATTTCCCCCCTATTGTTACTCACACCTTCTTGTCAACTGTTTGAAATGGGCCATCCTGATTATCACTACAAAAGTTTTTTTTTTCTCCTGCTGATAATAGCCCACCTTAATCAATTAGTCTCATTAGAGTTGATATGGCAACACCCATTTTTTCATGTTCTCTCTCTATATATATCTTCATACTGTATTTTCCACTGCATGCATCTGATGAAGTGGGCTTTAGCCCACGAAAGCTTATGCTCAAATAAATTTGTTAGTCTCTAAGGTGCCTCAAGTACTCCTTGTTCTTTCAGCATCACTCTGTTTTCCCATGTAAAAAACCTTAGCCAGGAAGGATGGCTTATGGATCAGTCACTAGAGGGGACTGAGAAAGTTAGTTCCTAGCTGTGCCACAGACTGTGTATGACTTTGGGTAAGTCATTTTGAGCCAGATTTGTAAAGGTATTTAGACACCTAAGGATGCAGCCAGGTGCCTAGTGGACTTTTAAAAGTCTGGGCACTCGTGGTGCCTAAATACCTCTGGGCTCTTTCTCTCTGGGCTGGCTTCTCAACTGTAAAATAGGGTTAATAATATGTTCTCTGTCTTGACTTTGTTATTACAAGCCATTTGAAGCAGAGACTGTCTTTAACTAGGTAAATGTACAGTGCCTAGCACAATGGGGCTTTACTCTAGATTGAGGCCTCTAAGCAGGACTATAATAATAGCTGGTATGGTCTGAACAAAAGT
Organism: Terrapene triunguis; assembly: GCF_002925995.2. Classification (NCBI taxonomy): domain Eukaryota; kingdom Metazoa; phylum Chordata; order Testudines; family Emydidae; genus Terrapene; species Terrapene triunguis. The sequence continues at coordinate 2,831 of NW_020695472.1, forward strand.
TACCTGGTGCTCCATAGTAACACTCAGTCCTTGACAACAACAACCTGTATTTTGGCAGACCTTTGGGACAGGCCACATTAACTCACACAGGAAAGCTTCCTAGATAATGTACCCACTGAGTTTGACCCACAGCCTCTGAGAACCCTCTGGAGTTAGACCCCACCTCCTGAGCTATCAAACTCTCCTTACACCGTGTAGCGGGGTGATTACCCTGCTCCTGCCTGAGGGGTTTAAAACAGCCCTGGCAGAGGGCTGGGGCAAAGGGAAAAGCTACTGGGCTGATTGGGGAAGTAGCCACAGCTGGGACGCCCCAATCAGGCCACAGCTGGCCTGTATAAAAAGGCTGGGAGCCAGGAGCTCAGAGTCTCTCTTTGCCTTCAGAGAGAGAAGGGCTTGGCTGTAGGGAGCTAGACAGGGTACCTGTAGTGGAGCAGGGTTGGGGAAAGGCTGAGGGGCTGGGGAACTCCAGCCCAGATAGCCCCAGGCTGCGGCCTAGCGGAAGGCCAAAGGGTACTGAGGGTTGCAGAGGGCAGCCCAGGGCTAGGCCAAGGCAGCAGGTCCAAACCCTCCTTGCCAGTGATGAGTGGCCTATACTGCAGTCTGCCCCAGGGAGTGGGGGCTAGTTGGTGACTGGTAGTGTCCTAGTGCTGAGGCAAGGTGGGGATAGTGGGTGGGGGTTCCCCAGGGAGGGGAGATGTAGGATGTGGGAACTGCCAGGGGGCAGCACCCAGAGCAAAGGGCACCGGGGTCCTGGGAGGGACATGGGGGGCTGAGAAGGAGAGAATGAGTCGGATCACCGGCCTGCAGAGGGCGCTCCAGAGGCTGGTGAGCTAATTCCCTGGATGACCAGCAAGAGGCGCTGCAGGGGTGAGTCCGGACCTCTACACACTCTAAGAACAGCTTCAACCACTCCTAGCTGCCCAAATCCTCTAAACCCGATCCCCACCTCCTCCTAATGCCAATGTCCATAAGTGACTACCTACACTGGAGGTAGAGATGTAACTTTGGCTAGCCACCCTGAGTATGTGTGTAGGGTTTCAGAAGGAATCATACACCAGTTATCCAGCCAGTTCCACCGCTAGTGCTGCCACAGCTACATTTCTACTTTTTGTGCACTAGCTGAAGCAGAACTTGTGCAGGTGCATCTACCTGAGCTGGAAATTACACCTCAAGCCCCAGTCTAAAGACACCCATACACGGACGCCAGAGTTGATAAGCTCTGCATGGTTTGGGAGGGGACAGGTCAAGGGCTCATCACCCATGATCTAGCAACCTTTCCAAAGTGTCTTTCACTGGCACTCCTGACTCTCAACCACTCCACGACAGCAGCATCAGAAAGATGCTCCTTCTACTTGGGCATCATCCTTCAAGTAGGAGCCTTCAAGTGCAGCCTGCTGGATTTTAGTGACAGAACAACGAAGACAACTAGAGAATGATGACAGTATCTGACAAATTAAAGCTGTGGTAAATTTTCAAATGTAAATCCCCCACATCTAAAGGGCGGGGAAAAAAAATCTACCAGGAATTTCTGATCCATGGTCCAATGGCAGAGGTGAGTTTCAGGGAAACTTGATGATGGGATTAGAAATTAATTTTGTGGTTGTTAGAGGACTTTCCCTTTATAGAATCATAGGGTTGGAAGAGACCTCAGTAGGTCATCTAGTCCAACCCCCTGCTCAAAGCAGGACCAACCCCCTCTCCCCTGGTTCTTCTCACGCAGACAGAAAGCAGAAGACAAGAAGTCTGAAGTGCAGGCAATGCAATGTTTATTGAGGTTATTTTCCAGCAAGCATGTATACCATAACTCTGACACCGCACAGCCTTGTTTCCCAGAGTCCCATTCCCAGCTCTGATACCGCAGAGTGTTTACCCTGTGGCCCCCCTTCCCAGCGCTGATGCCACAGAGCCTTGCGTGTCTCCATTTCCCCATTCCCACCATCTTCTTCTTAACAGGTCCCAATATACATGCAGTGCACATCCCTAGTCACACCCCTTACAACTTATGGTCATGTTCCGTTTTCGGGGGTCGTTGGTATGTGGTTTTTGTACCCCATAGGAGGGGTAAGGAGTGTAGTTGTGCTCTGACCAAGGCCAGGCTTTTCTTTGGCTTTTAGTGTTGTATCCTCCCCCCACACCCAATTCCCCTCCTTTCCCCTGCTAACTCGTTGCTTGACCTTGGCTTGTGAGAAAAGCCAGGCAGACTTCCAGTGCATGCTCATATATTAACACTCAACCATGCCCTGTAATACTTTAACTGCTCTATCCCTTATCTCATCCCATTGTACTAAAAGCCCCATCTGGTTGTGGGAAATGCAACACACAGTTTCTTTGTTCATTGTTCTTCACACTTATTAGTATAAGATATGAGAGTATCAAAAGGTCAAACCCAAAATTCTATCTCAGGCTAACAAATATGCTAACAGGGGTATCATGGGACCAACTGAAATAACAGAATTTTTTACCTTTTCTAAATTAGTTCTCACCTTTTTATTGACAATCATGTGTTTGATTCTGATGTCAATTACATCAGTTTTATGCTAGAGCAACTATAATGGCTTTAGTGGAGTTAATCCTGGTTTACAGCAGTCAGTGTAACAGGGAAGTGAATCAGGCATGAGACCTGAACGCAGTTTGGTCTCATTTCCCTTTTCTCCCCAATGTAGAAAATGAGGTTTTGGAGCAGAGAGGTGTGGAGTGGGGGGGGAGGAGGGGGTCTAAGGTGACATGGAACTCCCTGGTGGGCGTGACACACTGTACAGTCAGTCTGTGACCTGAATCCAGCCCCACTGATACCACCAACTCAAAGGATTTGTAACAATGATAAGAAATAAAGATTACCCACAGGAGCTCATTGAAACCTTCAGAGATATGTGGACCATGGTCTACAAATACCCAGGTGTTGAAACAACATGTGAGAGGGATGTTTTAAGGGCATTTTATTTTTAATTTAAAAAAAGAAAAACTAAATGGATCTCTAAAGGAGACAAATTATAGAAACAGATCCTTTGCTTCTCACACACACACACACACTTACTTCAGCAAGATTATCTCAAACCAACTTGCTTTTATTAAAAGGAAGGTAACAAATCTTATATGGAGGATACAAGGGCTCCCTTCTGTAATTTCTCCAGCTCACAAGGTTCTTTAGAGCCAAAACAAACAGTACTTCAAAGTTCCCTTGAAGCAGGATCCAATGATTTTAGAAGCAAGTGGCTGTCTCACAGATTCCCAGAGTTCCTGCCTAGACAATCAGAACAACAGTCCCCTGTAGGAAAAAAAAGAGAATCAGATTTTGTTAATGTTTTCCTGTAGAACAGGGATAATATGAAGTTTGATTTCAAATCAAGAGGCACAAGTGGAATCCCCCAGTCACTGTGGGGTGAGTGAAGGGGTTCCTGGTTAACTCCGGCAACGGGAATTCATTTCCCTACTGCAACATACTGTTCCAGAGTTTTACAAGAGATACTTATATGGACCAGTGAGCGCTTCCAATAACATGCAGGTCTCACCCACTGGTCAGCATGTGTTACGTGTCACCTCTGTGCCTGATCTACAGAGAATGGGAGTCTGTTACAGGCCCAGTTAGAGAGCCCCTCTTGTGCTTTACTCCAGAGGTTTCTGCTTTAATCCCCAATCTGTTGGGCAAGATAGTGCCTAGCACACTTCTGTGTTCTACAGCATCCCCAGTCTGTAAAATCTCACACCCATGAACAATGATACTCTTAATCCAGCTCCTGATGTGCATTAGTATTTGCAACATTTGGACCCACTTATACCATAGGGAAGCCCAGTGAATGCTGCATTGTGTCTGTTTGGCTTCAATTTTAATTAATGTGTTAGCTTCCACTTGAACACTTTTTCACACTGGGTTTGTCTGGAAGAGCCCTTGAGTGAGGACTAAGACAAGCGTCCAATTACAATGTTCTGCCAGTTTTGAGTTAACTAGTTTGAAAATACTTTACCTTATTAACTTTTTTACCTTTCCTGCACACACACAAACTTACATTCACTCTCAGGTATCAGTAACCTCCAAACTCTTAGGCTTTTCTTTGTCATAAAGCTGTAGCTTTACAGTTTTAAAGCCTTATAAAAATTCAGTTGATGCAGACAGCAGCCATTTTGTTCCCAGAATTTGGACCATTTGATCATCTAGTCTGACCTCATGCCACAGAATTTCCTCCAGTTACCCCTTCTATTCAGCCCAGTAACGTGTATTTGATTATCTTCCAGAAAGGCATCCAGCCGTGATGTGAAGACACCAAGAGATGAAGAATACACTATTTCCTTTGGCCGTTTGTTCCCTCATTGTTAAAAATCTGTGTCTTATTTCTAACTTGAAATTGTGTTTTTTCTACTTGACTTCCCTATTCTAAAATATAAAAGAAATGTAGACAATGGGGTGTTTGGGCACCAACCCCTGCCCAGACATAAAACTTCAGCAGCATATGGAGACTGTACAAGAACCATAAAGGGACTTGGAGGTGGGAGACTTTCTCAAAGCATGAGCAGCTCATGGCTGCCATAATAAGTCACTGCTGTCCCTGTTACAGCACTGTGGAAGCTGGTGGAGGCTGTCAGATCTAAGGGGGCAATCCCTGTAGCTCTGAGCACTACAGAGACTCTGGGCTGCTCCAGACTGTGGAGTGTCCCACAGGCAATCTGGGTAAGGCTGTTGTATGTAAGAGAAGCTAGAAGAGTGGTTCTCATACATGTTGGGGCCAGTCCAGCCCTCAGGTGGCCTAGAATGTGGGCAGCACAGATGTGGCTTGAAGCCTCCTTTGCCTCTGGGCCGGGCCATATGTGCTGAGCCTCCAAGAGTATTAAACAGCTTGGACATAAGAAGGGGTAGAATAAATATTTCTGTTCACACTGCAATGACTACCTTGCGGAATTCTGAACTTACCTTCCACAGCAAACACCACGATTGTAGCATCTTCCAAGGACTGTCCTAATAAATTGGGGACATCTCAGATAGTAGCAGGTACCCCCCTGGAGTACACATCTCCTGTTGAGATTCTGAGCCTGGGAGAATTCTGCAGAAAGAAAAAGAGTCATCATCATTCTGCAGGGCAGGGTAAATAAGGGCTTTATTTCCAGGAAGACAGGCATTTCCCATTCCCTTACACCTGTCCAAGTCAGTCCAATTATTTGCCAGTGCAAAAGTTTATCACATCTTTATTACTACATAAATGTTTGTAGTTCTGTGCAAATTCAGTGGCTGACTCTAAGAAGGGAACAGAGTGAGTTAATTAAACGGGTCGCTGGCTTTTAGAGGCATAGTTCTCAAATCCACAGCCTGAGCATGGGCATCCTTTGCTGCCCATGCCTTTAACGAGTGGAAAGCAAGGACCTGCCCACATCTCCACCTTCCTTTAGTGGCTGCTGCGGGTTTGATTCCCTCTGGCTCTGACAGTGATTTGCCAGGAGTATCATCAATGACATTTGGCTACATAGGGTTGAACTGGCTCAGCACTGGGTTGGATGACTACAACTTTTTGAAAGAGAAGAGCTTGAAAAAGTCACTTCCCATTTGAAAGTCCGACTGTCTGTGAGACTGTAGATTTTTTCCCCCCGAAGAGTCACTCGGGAATAACACATCAGTTATTTCTGTAGGACCTGTTGTTTTGAAAATGCAGACCAAATGTGCACAGCCAAAGCTTGTAGAATAGTTAGGTTAGAACATTTTTAATTGGAGGTCACTGGGCAACCGAAGCAGATACATTGTTACAGCTGCAAACACTGTCCCACGCTGATGATATCATCTCTAGGAACAAAGCTAAGCACATAGCTGTGGTAGGTTCTGAGAGAGAGTGGGGCTCAGACACTGGGATGAAGGGCTGCCATTTTTTAGACCTTGGGGTTCTGTTCCCAGCTGTGTAACCTCTCAGTGGCACATGAGGCCTGACTTTATAATACAAGTTGTGAAAGGCACAGAATTACTAACACTAGCCAGCAGAAGTTACATTGTAAGTTACAGTCTTCTAGCTCCCAGCCCTAATCACCTTCTCCTAGACTAAAAGTATATTGAACAGGGTTGGCATGAGTTCATTTGTCTGTAACCCATCCAGTTACTCAATTGTGTGATTGCCTGTTTCAGGAAGAGTGCATGCAGTGTTGGTAGATTGTGGAGCAGTAAAAGCAGCAAGCCTCCAAAATATCTGAGGAAAACACGATGGAAATATTTTTCTCCGCACTGGTCATAATTTGGTCAACTCTCAATTATTTTTACTGGGGGCAGGAAAGACGCCACCCTGATCTCAGGATAATTCCTTTCAAATTTCATGTATCATCTGCAAACTGAAGAGGCGCTAGAACTAGCTAAGAAAACGTCAGAAACTTTTTTCTAATAGAAAGGGTTAGACGACCTTAGTATGTGCTCCCAGATATCTCTCTGTATCATGCCTCGTTTTCATTTACATCTTACCTGTTGCACCCTGGTGCACCAGAAAGAAGACAGCAAAGAGCAGATAAAGGATCTTCATGGCTGAAGGTTGCCAGGAACTCAGTGTCACTGGAGAGAAGAGACACAAAGACAGAGGGGAAACTGAGTCCCTATATTTATAGGTCATGGGGAAATACTGAGCTTTAGAAATATTATTTTAATCCAAATGACATTTATGTGTTATGTAATCTCTTAATAATAATGATTGTTAGCTATACAGCTGCATAGACAGACATGGAGGATTTCAGAGAACTATAATTGTGAGGCAAAGTACATTTTACAAACAAGTGTTTTGTAACTAATTTTAATTTTCCAGTGTTTTAAATTAGGTTTCTCGTGGTAATCGCTTTCTCCTTAGCCAAAGTACAGAATGCAGAATTATCACACATTTTTGTATTTTATTAGCCAAAATAGAACTGAACGCAATTAAGAAAATACAGAAAGCAAAAGGAAGGTGGTTGTGTATTCATGTTGATAAAATTTATAAAAATGAATTCATGATGCGACGTTACAATTGACCAAGTAATAACAAATCACATCAATTCCTTTACAGGCCTTATCACATTTGTGTTACATAGACAAACTTTACCCCAATTCTGTACTATACTGGGCAGGTGATCTTGGTACCAACATGGAACTATGAATCCTTTAGTGCTGATTCTTATCCATTTCTAATCAAATATGTTCCCCAGTAGAACTAAGGGAGCACCTGTGGCAGTTCTAACAAACAGCTCTAAAGTTAAATTTCAAAAATCAGACAAAAACAAGTTACTTAAGTACTAAGAACAACAATTCAATTAGTTATCACCCATTAAACCCGAACCATAATCAGTAGGGCTGTCGACTAATCACAGTTAACTCATGTGATTAACTCAAAAACTTAATCACGATTAAAAAAAGTTCAACTTTCACGATAAAGAGATTGCACTACAGTACTTGTATTAGGTGAATTGAAAAATAATATTTCTTTTTGTTTTTTACAGTGAAAATATTTGTAATCAAAATACATATAAAATGAGCACTGTACACTTTGTATTTTGCATTGTAATTGAAATCAATATATTTGAAAATATAGAAAACATTTAAACTATTTTAAAAAATGGTATTCTATTATTGTTAAACAGCGCAATTCATTGTGCCATTAAGTGTGATTAATTTTTTTAATTGCTTGACAGCCCTAATAATCAGATGCTGATTTAAACTATTCCAATTTCTCTAGAATTTTACCAGTATTCTATCTTCCTAGGCAACTTGAACTAAGTAGTCAAGGTTAACTTAAAATTCAAATAGTGGGAACAATCTTTAGCTAACCAGCCAATCAAATCTGCTTCCTCCTTTTGTGAAAGAAACTGTCAATTTCTCTGTATGGTTTCTAGGCTAAACTCTGAAACACTCAGGATGTCTCTCAGCTACCTTATTTCATTTTACAAATATTTCCCAACTGAGCTACCCTAATTTTTAGACAAGATTCAGTTTATTAGTGAAATAAAGTAAACATCATACGTTCTATTACAGCACACTCCCATTTATCTGACTGGCCTGAGCAACATTCAAAACTTTGGATCAATGAGCAAACAAAGGTGCAAGAAAATTTAGTGCTAGAAGCCAGAGGGAACAAGGATTCAAAGGAGGAAGGGGTCAATCTGGGCTGCGCTTATCCCCTACATACTGTGATGATGGTGGTCCCCAAGATGCTGTATGGACAGAGCCCAAAGGGAGACAGAGGGGAGTGTGGAGGAGAGAAAAGGGGAAGGAAGGACTGAGAGAAGGAGATGGAGAGGAGTCATGGGAGACAGGAGCCTCCTTGGTGTTGCTTGAGTGTTTCCCAGCACTGATAGCCCCAGGAGAGTGAGTTGGCCTGACCCCTCACTATTTGTATTGGTGTTTGTGGATCCCAAGGCTCTCAGTGTCAGGATGTCCTCAAGAAGCAACAAGGAGGCTGCTGTTTCCTGTGGCTATGCCTCCTATCCTCCTTCTTTCATTCCCTTGTTCTCTCCTCCACCATCCTCTGCATCACTTCATTCCCCTCCCTCCTGCCCTGTTCTCTTTCCCTTAACTGCTGTCATGTCTCTCCTTTGTCCTTTCTCTCCCTGACCCCTTCTCCTTTCAGTCTTCACCTTTCAGTCTTCACCTTAACCCCTTCGTCTGTTTCTCTCTTGACTGTTTGCTTTTTTCTCCTTCCCCACCTATTCTCTCCTCCCCACTTTCTCCATAATTCTTCCCTTTTTTCCTTGTCCTCATCACTAAATCTGGAAATCCTCCCAAATCACAGCTCCCACAGCCCTGAGGTTAGTTCATCAGAGGGTGATTAACTAACACAGCATTACAGGATGGACCCACTGTGCATTCGGATAATTAGGATTTCTGGATAAAAGGAATTTGGATAACTGAAATTATCCTGCAGATGGTTTTAACCCAGGTAGCTTTAAAATAACCAAGTTTTTTTAGGAGTAAACAAAATGCATGGAATTGGTACTTATCCATTAAAACAGGCATGAAGGTGTGTTCTCCAGCTCTGCATCACAGTGGCCCCAAATAGATTCTCGAGATAGCTAGAAAGTTCATCCAGGTAGTTCATTTTCTCAAGGGGTTATGACAGCTGTCTTCTTCTTGTCTTTCTGCATCTCACAACCATCTCCCTAGATAGAACTTTAAAGGAAGAGTTAATAGGGTGAGTATAAGGGAAGCGACTTCAGTAGTTACCAGATTTGAGGCACTCTCAGTAGCCAGGTGATGACAATCGCACTTGCTATCTCTCTGATCCAGATATTAGATCTTCAGAGAGTGATGCTTTGACCCAAATTGCCTGTTTAATGCAGTTTCTGAAGGCTTGGTTTCTTGGGAAAGCTGCTGTGGGCCAATCGGAAAGAACCCTGCTTGTGGGGAAAATCTGAACTGTCCTACCACAATTTGGACGTTGGAAATCTTACAACTCTCTCCTGAATATTCATGGTCTTTGTGCAAAACATCTTGTGCCATCCCAGATTGTGTAAGACATGTTAGGCCACAGAGGTTTGTGTAAAATATCTTGGGACATATAATGAACACCTGCTGGTTTAGCTCTGATCAGCAACTTACTTCTGTGGGCCACCTCTGTAGGCCTCTCTGCTGTGCAGTCCTTGGCCAACTTGACACAACTCTGTGTCCTTCTCCCAGGCAGTTTTTCTGTCAGCACTTTGAGCTGCCGGCAGAATAGTCCATTTATGTAAAATCCTTTTACATTCTTTGATGATTCTGTATGGTTTTCATAGTTCATCATGCTGCAATAGTCATTTGATTCACTTGCTTAATTTATTACTAATAATGTTGATAACTATTAAATCAGTATTAAGACAGACTGCTCTACATAGTTCTGTACCAGCAGTTGTGTAATCTGTACATTTTATTTGTGAGATAGTCGGATTGCATCATATGTTTAAAAATACTAATAAATAATACTAGTAATTGTTAAGAATAATAAAATTAAGGTGCATCGGGCTCTGTGGCTGTTTATGCCTTATAACATATTATCTGAATTCACCTTTCAGATTTTCACTTCAAAAGTATCACCTTTTTTAATAGAAACCAAATATTTTGTTACCTTTGTTAAAATTAGTTAGTCATTATAGGTGGCACAGGGAGCAAACAGCCAACAGATATTACACTCATCTAACCATATGCTTCATTGCCTGCAGTTTCAGTTATCACTGGGAACCTCTCTAAAGCCTTTTAATGACAATGGGGGTCTTTCTATTGGCTACAAAGGATTTGGACCAGGCCATAGATGTTTCCAAGGTGCAAATATCATATAGTTACTTCCTCACAGAATCAAGGACTTGTTAATTTTTACCCATCTAA
>NW_020695472.1:16109-18894 GCF_002925995.2 Terrapene triunguis
TACTTGACTTCTCTATTCTAAAATATAAAAGCAATGTAGACAATGGGGTGTTCGGGTGCCAACCCCTGCCCATATATGAAACTTCAGCAGCATATGGAGACTGTACAAGAACCATAAAGGGACTTGGAGGTGGGAGACTTTCCCAACACATGAGCAGTTCACACTGCCAAAATCAGTCTCTGCTGTCCCTGTTGCAAGCACTGGAGCTGGGATGGTGCTGGAGACGATGCTGGAGGCTGTCAGGTCTCTGGGGGCAATCCCTGTAGCACTGAGCACTGCAAAGAATCTGGGCTGCTCCAAGCTCAGGAGAAGCCCACAGGCAGCCTGGGTAAGGCTGTTGTATGTAAGAGCAGCCAGAGGATTGGTTCTCATACATGTTTGGGGCCACTCCAGCTCCCACATGGCCTAGAATGTGGGCAGCACAGATGTGGCTTGAAGCCTCCTTTGCCTCTGGGCTGGACCATGTGTGCTGAGCCTTCAAGAGTATTAAACTTACATGTAAGAAGGAGAGGAACAAATATTTCTGTTCACACTGCAATGTCTCCCTTGTGAAATGCTGAACTTACCTTAGACAGCAAACGTTCCCTCTAGAGCAACTTCCACTGCGAAACATTCTACGAGGACATCTACCAATGTAACAGATACCTCCACGCAGTCTACAATTCTTGCTGAGATCATAAGCCTGGGAGAATTCTGCAGAAAGAAAAAGAATCATCATCAGTCTGCAGAGCAGGGTTAATAAGGACTGTGATTCCAGGATGACAGGCATTTCCTATTCGCTTACACTTGGCCCAGTCAGCCCAATTATCTTCCAGTACAAACATTTATCACAGTTTTAGTAGTACTACTTAAATGGTTGTAGTTCTGTGAAAATTCAGTGGCTGATTCTAAGAAGGGAACAAAGCAAGTTAAGTAAACTGGGTTGCTGGATTTCAGAGGTACACTTCTCAACTCTGCATCCTGAGTATGCGCATCCTTTCCTGCCCATGTCTTTAAGGAGTGGAAAGCAAGTAGCTGCCCACACCTCCACCTTCCTTTAGTGGGTGTTGCTGTAGTTTTGATTCCCCCTGGCTCTGACCGTGATGTGCCAGGCAGTAGGCTAAGTAGGGTTGAACTGGCTCTGCACCAGGTTGAATGACTACAACATTTGAAAGAGATGGGGTTGAAAAAATCCCTTCCGGTTTGAAAGTCTGACTGTCTGTTAGACTCTGTGCAGATATTTTTTTCTGAAGACTCACTCAGGAATAGTTTCTTGATGACCAATTGCCACTCTTTGGTTATACCTTTAGGACCTGTTGTTTTGAAAATGCAGCCCAAATGTGCACAGCCAAAGCTTGTAGCATATGTAAGTTAGAAGATTTTTAATTGGAGGTTGTTGGGCAACCGAAATGGGTATATTGCCATGGCTGAAAACATTGTCCCACCCAGATGATATCCTTTTTAGGAACAAAGCTAGGCATATACTTGTCCAGAGAGAAAGTGAGCCTAAGATACTGAGATGAGGAGCTGTCATTTTACAGATGTGGGTTCTACTCCCAGCTCTGTAACCTGTCAGTGGGACATGAAACCTGACTTTATAATACAGGCTGTGAAAGGCACAGAATTACTAACACTAGCCAGCAGCAGAAGTTACATTGTAAGTTACAGTCTTCCAGCTCCCATCCCTATGCACCTTCTCCTTAAATAGCATTTGGCATGTGTTCATTTTGTCTGTATCCCATCCGGTTGATCAGTTCTGTGATTGCCTGTTTCAGGAAGGGTACATGCAGTGCTGGTAGATTGTGGGGTGGTTTAAGCAGCAAACCTCAGAAAGATCTGAGGAAAACACTATGGGAATATTTTTTTCAACTAGTCATAATTTAGTCAAATCTCAATGATTTTTACTGGAGGCAGCAAAGACACATCCCTGACCTCAGAATAATTCCTCTCAAATTTCCTCTATCTTCTGCAAAATGAAGAGGTGCTAGAGCTCATAAAAAAAGTCAGAAACTTGTTTCTAATAGGCTAGGTCTACACTGGGGGGGGGGGGCGGAAATCGATTTAAGATACGCAAATTCAGCTATGCGAATAGTGTAGTTGAATTCGACGTATCCTATTCGACTTACCCCGCTGTGAGGACGGCGGCAAATTGACCGCCGCGGCTCCCCCGTCGACGGCGCTTACTCCTCCTGACGAGGTGGGAGTACGTGCGTCGATCTGGGGATCGATTTATCCGTCTACATGAGACACGATAAATCGATCCCCGAGAGATCGATTTCTACCCGCCGATCAGGGCGGGTAGTGTAGACTAGCCCATAGAAAGAGTTAGACAACCTTAGTGCAGGCTCCCAGATACCACTCTGTATCATCCTTCATTTTCATTTATGTCTTACCTGGCGCACACTGGAGCACCAGAAGGAAGACAGCAAAGAGCAGATAAAGGATCTTCATGGCTGAAGGTTGGCCAGGAACTCAGTGTCACTGGAGAGAAGAGACACAAAGATAGAGAGGAGACAGAGTCCCTATATTTATAGGTCATGGGGAAATACTGAGCTTTTTCTCTCCTCCATCCTTCTCTGTCTCTCTTCATTCCCCTCCCTCCTGCCCTGTTCTCTTTCCCTTAACTGCTGTCCTGTCTCTCCCTTTGTCCTTTCTCTTCCTGACCCCTTCTCCTTTCAGTGTTAACTTTAACCCCTTCATCTTATTCTTTCTTGCCTGTTTGCTTTTCTCTCCCTCCCCACCTATTCTCTCCTCCCCATCTTCTCCCTAATTCTTCCCTTTTTTCCTTGTCCTCATCTCTAACTCT
>NW_020695472.1:18904-25669 GCF_002925995.2 Terrapene triunguis
TCCCAAATCGCAGCTCCCACAGCCCTAAGGTTAGTTCATCAGAGGGTAATTAACTAACACAGCACTACAGGGGGGACCCACTGGGCATTCGGATAACTAGGATTTCTTGATAGAGGGAATTCAGATACTGAAATTATCCTGCAGATGGTTTTACCTCAGATAGCTTTAAAATAATCAAGTTTTTATTGGAGTAAACAAAATGCATGGGATTTTGCTACTTATCCATTAAAACTGGCATGAAGGCGTGTTCTCCAGCTCTGCATCACAGTGGCCCCAAGTGGTTTCTCGAGATAGCTAGAAAGTTCATCCAGGTAGTTAATTCACTCAAGGGGTTATCAGAGCTGGCTTCTTCTCTTTCTGGATCTCACAACCATCTCCCTAGACAGGACTATAAAGGAAGAGTTAATAGGGTGAGTATAAGGGAAGCAATATTAGTAGTTACCAGATTGTGGGCACTCTTAGTAGCCAGGTGATGACAGTCCCACTCGCCGTCTCTGTCATCCAGTTATATGTGCTTCAGGGAGTGATGCTTTGACCCAAAGTGCCTGTTTTATAAAGTTTCTGAAGACTTGGTTTCTTCTTGGCAAAGCTGCTGTGGGCCAATCGGAAAGAACCCTGCTTGTGGGGAAAATCTGAACTGTCCTACCACAATTTGGACGTTGGAATTCTTGCTACTTTCTCTCTCTGGAATATTCATGGTCTTTTTGTGCAAAACATCTTATGCCATCCCAGATTGTGTAAGACATGTTAGGCCACAGTGGATTGTGTAAAATATTTTGAGACATATAACAAACACCTGCTGCTTTAGCTCTGATCAGCAACTTACTTCTGCCAGCCACTTCCTATAGGCCTCTCTGCAGCGCAGTCCATGGCCAATTGGACACAACTCTGTCTTTCTCCAAGTGGCAGTTTCTCTGGCAGCACTTTGAGCTACCAGTAGAAATGTCCTTTTATGTATAGTCCTTTCGCATTCTTTGATGACACTGTATTGTTTTCATAGTTCATTATGTTGCAACAAAGTCATTTGACTCATTTGCTTTGTTTATTACTAATAATGTTGATAACTATTAAATCAATATGGAGACAAACTGCTTTACATGGTTCTGTACCAGTAGTTGTGCAATCTGTACATTTTATTTGTGAGATAGTCAGATTGCATCATACATTTAAAAATACCAATAAATAATACTAGTAATTGTTAAGAATAATGATGTTAAGGTTCATCGGGCCTTGTGGTTTTTTATGCCTTATAACATATAATCTGAGTTCTCCTTTCAGATTTTCACTTCAAATGTATCACCGTCTTGAATATGAACCAAATGTTTTGTTACCTTTGTTAAAATTAGTTAGAAATTATAGGTGACACAGGGAGCGACATCTTAAGTTGAGGTTGCTCGACACTTTCTTTGATATATGCCTCTGTTTTCTGTTACTTAGAACTTTGCCAAAGTTAAAGTATTTAAAGTTTCCTGTGCCAGGCTGAAGCAAGGGCATCTGCAGTGCAGCGAGAATGTTTGGAGTGGGTTTTTTTTAAAGAAATAAGCCTGTATCTAGCTCTGATGAAGATAACAACTGGGAAAATGGGCTTTTTAAATGATTTAGTCATATTGCAACAGAAAAGCTTCAAAAACAAACTCCAATGAGAAACTGCTGAACTTGAATTAATATGGAAACTAGACACCATCAACTTAGGTTTGAATAGAGACTGGGAATGGCTGAGCCATTACACACATTGAATCTATTTCCCCATGTTAAGTATCCTCACACCTTGTTGATAAAGTGTCTGAAATGGGCTATCTTGATTATCACTTCAAAAGTTTTTTTCCTCCTGCTGATTACAGTTCATCTTAATTAATTAGCCTCTTAGAGTGGGTAGGGCAACCACCACCTTTTCATATTCTCTGTATGTATATATATTTCCTTACTATAAGTTCCATTCTATGCATCTGATGAAGTGGGTTGTAGCCCACAAAAGCTTATGCTCAAATAATTTTGTTAGTCTCTAAGGTGCTACAAGTACTCCTGTTCTTTTTGTGGATACAGACTAACACAGCTGCTACTCTGAAACCTGTCTTTATGTAAGAAGGTCATTCAGGATCACTAGAGACAAAAGACCCAAAGATATAGAGGAGAGAGACAGTTCCTGTATTTAGGGTGCTGGGGACTATGAGTTGCAGAAATCTTGTTTTGATACAAGAATATTTAAAGTACCGGTACATCTCCTGCCATTAAACATAGTAGATAAAATCTATACAGCACCAGAATATATTTGGGAATAAAATTTTCAAGTCCTTGCTTCCATGAGGAAGTAACTATATAGAAACATCTACGGCCTGGTCCAAATCCTGTGTAGCCAATGGAAAGACCCCCACTGGCATTGAAAGGTTTTGGAGTAGTCCCCAGTGTACTTTATCTGATAAGTTTTCTTGTGTGAGCTTATTCTATGGGTCTGCCATGATGCAGGTTGTTGTATTCAATGACTGGTTGTTATTATGCAGTGACCGGGTCCTTATGGTTGTGCTCAGAGGCCTCAATCTAGATCAGAGTCCCATTGTGCTAAGCCAGAGGTTCCCAATTTTTTCTTACTGCGTACCCCCTTCCAGATCTGCCCGTGTACTCCTACCCATCTCATCACTGATATTTTGTTTGTTCTTTTTATCACTACCTGTCTTTAGCCAGCTGCCCATACAGATATAGTTATAGTGTGACATATACAACCGAAAAAAAACAACCCCTAATTTCTGAGCTCAGACAGACTAGGCAGTTGCTGGACAACTGAACCCACGCTGTACAGTGACTAGAGGCGAGGGCTCTGTATATCAGCATCTCTGTGTTCTTATTGGTACAATTTGAAGTCAATTAACTACCATATTTTATATAACAAATCCCCACACAGAGTTTTAAAGTTTCGTCCAAGTAGCCTATTATGAAAATGCAATAAATAAAATAATAAATAAAATCCACCATTACACAATTTCTCCTGCGTTCCCTCCAGAGAAGTCTCGTGTACCCCGAGGGGTACATGTACTACAGTTTGGGAACCCCTGTGCTAGGCTCAATGTACAGTTACCTAGTAAGAGACAGTCCCTGCTCCAGATGGCTTACAATCAAAATAGACAAGCCAGCTGATGTATTATTAACACTATCTTACACTTGAAGAGCTGAAAGCCAGAGACACAAAGGGCCAGATTTGTAAAGTTATTTAGGCACCTCAAGCACCCAGACTTTTGGAAATCCATTAGGCACCTCGCTGCATTTTTACGTGGCTAAATACCTTTAAAAACCTGGCCCCAAATGACTTGCCCACAGCACATACGGACACGGTGGCAGAACTTGGAGCTGAGCCATGACTTTTGCCATCCCGCTTGTGACTGATCTATAAGCCATCCTTCCTGGCTAACACTGTAAAAAAGGGAAACAGTGATCCTGAGAATTACTACCCGAAAACTCAATTTTATTCTGGTACATCACAGGGTAAAAAATAAGAATTCCTATGGAGGGGATAATGGAGCCCTAGGCAGGAGCAGGACATGTGTTTGCAGAGAACACTCTTTGCCAGACACACCTGATGACTTTGTGTGATAGAATTATAAAATGGGTGGCTGAGTGGCTCATCATTTATGTAACATGTTGGGATTTCAGCAAAGCACTTACCGCAGCATCTCGTGAAACCTTACCCTGAAAGGGCCAAATGCTGCTCAGCTCACTCAAGTGTTCCCGTAGGCACTCTGGAAGACACTTGGAACAGGCCCATCTCTGATAGGCTTTTGGGAGAGCACGTGATCAATAGAAATGTCTCAGCTCTTTCAGTGTTGTAAACTGGTTCTTGTCCTTGGAAAGTCACAGGTCTGATTCTGATCTCCCTTACACCAGTTTCACACCAGTATAACTATGATGGCTTCAGTTGAGTCACACCTGATTTACAGCAGTCACTGTAACAGGGAGCAGAATCAGACCTTAGACTAGCCTGATTTCTTCTGTTCTTCCCCAGTTGGCTTTGTTTTGGGAAATCTTTCTGAGCTCCTTGGGGTCCCATGTGCACAGTGAAACATTTAGAGCTTTTGTGCTGTCATTTAAATTTTATGCAAGGGGATCTTGCCGGATGTAGCCATGTCTAGATGTGCTGGCAGAACGCAAAAAGACCCTGGCTGGGGAGAGTCTAGGTGTCATGCAGTACTGAGGTGGCGGTTACACATCATGTGGTCGGACTGTGACTCAACCCAGATCCTTTCAGAACAACACCAAAAGGATTTGCAATAGGTGTAAGGAACAGATAGAGATCTATCCACATGAGTTTATTGAAACATACAGAGATGTGTGGAGCATGGTCTATAAACACCCCTGTGTGCATTAACATGTGACAGGGACTTTTTTAGGGTTTTCTATTTCTAAAAGGTAAAAGAAATGGATTTCTAAGGAGAAGAGCAATAAAAACTGCCCCGTCTCCCACAATACACATGTGCATGTTTCAGCAATATGATCTCACAAAGACTTCCTTGTACAGTATTAGGAGGACAGTAACAAATCCTTTATAGCAGATACCAGGGTCCCTTCTGGAATTTCTCCAGCTCACGAGGTTCTTTACAGTCCAGATGAACAGCACTTCAGGGCTCCATTGAAGCAGGATCTGATGATTTTAGAAGCAAGTGGCTGCCTCCCAGCTTCCCAGAGATCCTGCCTAGACAATTAGTCACTCCATATACGCCTGCATCAAGAAAGGAGACTCAGATTTGTTGTTGATTTGCATTGGAATAGGGCTAATATGATGTTTGATTTCAACTCAAAAGGCACAGAAGGAATTGCCCAGTCCCTGTATGGTGAGTGCAGATATTCCTGGTTAATTCCAGTGCAGAGAATTCATTCCCCCTACTGCAACATTATGCAACAGAACATTAACAGAGATAGTCATAGATTTCTAAACAAGTGAACTGGCTGCCTTTAAAACCTATACTGTGGAAAAGCATGACTCACATCCCTGTACTGTCTTTCTATCAAACACATTTTTGTCCACAGCTGAAGCTAAAATGTCAGACACTTATTTAGATGATAACTAACCTCCTCTTAAAGAATGCAGAGACATTCCAATTCTGCCTTGAGCCTGACCCTATTATGGTGGCAGTTCCACGCTAGCAGCCCTGTCTGGTAACAGTCAGGGCCGGCTCTAGGCACCAGCAAAACAAGCTGGTGCTTGGGGCGGCACATTTTTAGGGGCGGCATGGCTGGCGCCAGAATGCCACCCCTGCCGCCCCTAACAATGTGCCCCGGCTGCCCTAGCTCACCTCCGCTGCTGCTGCTGCTGATTCGCGTGCCGCTACTCGCCCTCCCTCCCAGGCTCTCAAACCTGGGAGGGAGGGGGAGCAGCGGCGCATGAATCAGCTGTTTCGCGCGCCGCGGCCACTCGGAGTCTCTCCCCCTCCCTCCCAGGTTCTCAAACCAGGCTTGAGAACCTGGGAGGGAGGGGGAGACTCTGAGTGGCTGCGGCGCGTGCGCTGCTTCTCCCCCTCCCTCCCTCCCTCCTAGGCTTGAGAGCCTGGGGGGAGGAGGCAGGGCTGGGGATTTGGGGAAGGGGCGGAGTTGAGGCGGGGCTGGGGGTGGGGTAATTAAAAACGGGGGGAGGGGGCGGCCAAAATTGTTTTAGCTTGGGGCGGCAAAAATCCTTGAGCCGGCCCTGGTAACAGTACACATCTCAGTGCACGCTCATTGAACCAGTCAGGAGAGCAGCCCTGCAGCTGCTAGCATGGCCACTCCTGCCTAGGTCACTGTCTCCTACTATGCAGGGCCATGGGGCTCCCAGCTTCACACTGCCTGCCTCCAAGCTGCCTCTCGCGTTCCTTTGGCGGTGGGAAAATCTCTCATGCTCCCAACTGCTTCTCTGGGATCTGTCCCTGCTACAACATTCATTTGGCCAGCTGGATATCTCCTGTGTAGTTTATTGCACATACAGTCAGAAACAAGCAGAACACGAATAGAAAGCGCTGCAGATTTGCAATGTGACCGAGTTAAATTTCCATAGGAACCTTCATGTTTAATATATTAAGGAACATTGTGAACAATGTTAGCATTGATTCAACAAGATTGTTATAATTATCTCCCTTGGTTTCAACAGGGGAAAATAAAGGACTAAGATTCGGTACTGAGGTACTTTAAGGATTCAAGGATTCATGAGCTCTTTAACGGAAGCAGAATAATAAATATTTCTCTTCATGCTGCAATGTCTCCCTTGTGGAATGTTGAACTTACTTTCGACAGCAAAAGTCCCATGGATACAATCTTCCAAGGTTAAAAGTATTGGTGGGACATTTCACAGGGTAATCGGTACCACCATGGCGTATACATTGCTCTCTGGTCAGCTTAGCCTGGGAGAATCCTAAAGAAAGAAAAAGAGTCTTATCTGTCGTTCTGCAGAGCAGGGTAAATAAGGGTTGTGAGTCAGCCTAATTATCTTCAATACAAAAGTTTATCACAGCTTTAGTACCATTTAAATCATTGTAGTTCAGTGCACATTCATTGGTTGCCTCTAAGAAGAGAATGGAGTGAGTTAATGAAATGGGGGTGCTGGCTCTTTGGTTGCACAGTTGAGGACTGTAGCTCTGAGCAAGGATGGTCTTTGCTGCCCCACAGTGTTAAGAGAACAGGAGTACTTGTGGCACTTTAGAGACTAACAAATTTATTTGAGCATAAGCTTTTGTGGGCTACAGCCCACTTCATTGGATGCATCGAATGGAACATATAGTGAGGAGATATATATACATACAGAGAACATGA
>NW_020695473.1:0-2013 GCF_002925995.2 Terrapene triunguis
GAGGGGTCCCCGTGTGCCCACCACCCCAGAGGTGCCCCCCGCGCCGGGCGAGGGCCCCCCCTCGCAGGGAGCGGACACAGCCCTGCCCGGAGGCGCAGCTGCTGGTCACACGCCGGAGGGGAGGGGGCAGCTGGGGGGGGGCGGCCGTGGCTGCTGCGGGGCGCAGGGTCTACGCAGGGCCGGGGGGGTCACTACCAATGGCTCCGAGGTGCCCCCCCCGGGGGCCGGGCGGGGCTGGAGCTGCCAGCAGCGAGGCGAGGCGCAAACATTGCGCAATTCTCCAGCTTTCGCTTTCGCTGCGCCCTGTGCAGGGAGGGGGAGGGGGCAGCTCGGCCCTGCAGCTCCCCCGGCTCACAGCCCCCCCAGGTCAGTGGGGGGGGGAGCAGCGGGTCCGGGGGGGGCGTGGTTGGGGGGGGGGGGGGGGGGGTGTCCTTGCGCTCAGGGGATGAGGCGCTTCTGGCTGCGCAGAAACTAGAGTGTGGGGCTAAAGCAGCGGGGGGGGCCGGGACTGCTGGGTTCTCTCCTGGCTCTGGGAGGGGGTGGGGTTTGGTGGGTTAGAGCAGGGGGGGCTGGGAGCCCGGACTCCTGGGTTCTCTCCCCGCCTCTGGGAGGGGAGTGGGGGCTGGTGGGTTAGAGCAGGGGGGGCTGGGAGCCAGGACTCCTGGGTTCTCTCCCCGGCTCTGGGAGGGGAGTGGGGTCTAGTGGTTAGAGCAGGGGGGCTGGGAGCCAGGGCTCCTGGGTTCTCTCCTGGCTTTGGGAGGGGAGTGGGGGCTGGTGTTTAGAGCAGGGGTGGGGCTGCCTCAGTTTCCCCATCTGTGCAGCAGGGATAGCAGCACTCCCCCTGCCCCGCAGTGCATTAGGGTGGCTTGTCTATCCCCTGTGGCCTGCCCCGAGGTGGAATGTGGGGCAGGCCAGAGCAAACGCCGGGGGCCATCACTGGGGACCTCCCCCAGAAGCCGTCTCCGTTTGCCTCGGCCCGCTCCGTGTCCGGCTGGGTCCAGGGGGTTGGATCAGGCTGTGGGCGCTGACCCTGCTCTCTGCGTCCCCCCTCAGGGCACCGTCCCAGGGAGAGAGCGGCAGCCGTGCGCGGCGATGGCGGAGGAGCTCCGGACCCTGAACGCGGATCTGCTGGCCATCCGGGGGGCGCTGGAGGCGGGTTGCCCCACGGGGACCCCTGCCGCGGCCCTGCGGGGGAAGCTGGCCCAGGAGTTCCTGGCCGCAGTTCACGGTTTCCACGCCCGGTTCGCTCAGTGCCGGCGGATGCGGGCGGTGGCCCCCGGCGAGCTGGAGGCCCGGCTCCAGGATGTCTCTGGGGACCCCGGCTGCTGGTTCTACATCGGCTGCACCCGGGCGCTGACGCACTATCTCTGGGAGGCCGGGCCGTGGTGCCGGGCCTGGCAGCGCAGGGCAGCTGGCTATGAGAAAACCTGGACCTACTACTGCCGGCCGGGGCCGGGGGCCGGGCTCTGCACCGTGAGGCACCTGCTGAGCCAGTTCTGTGGCACCCACCCCCGCTGCCTCAACGTCTCGCGCTTCAGGAACGGCCCGGTTGGCATCGTCTTCCTGGTGACCTACGCCCAGCGGGGCAGCCGGCCGGGGGAGCCCGCCGAGGACATGGAGGCGGCGCTGCGCGGCATCGCTACCCACTTCCGCCACTGGGGGGCGCCGGTGGACGAGCTGGTGCAGTTCCTCAAGGACGACTTCCGCCAGCTGATGGGGCGGTACCCGGGCTACCTGGCGCAGTGCCAGGCCATGAGCCAGATCCCCCCGGCGCGCTTCCCGGGGCGGGCCCGGGAGATCCTGGCGGGGCTGGGGCCGGCGGAGGGGGTCCTGGCGGGCACGGTGCGAGATGGGGTGGTCTCCATGCGGCCCTGCCTGTGGGAGGTGGGGGCGGGCGAGGCGCAGGCCGGCGAGAAGCTGCACACGTACTTCACCAGGCTGGACGGTGCCCTCGACGCCAAGCGGCTGCTGGAGGAGATCTGGGGCCACCCCCGCTGCCTCAACAGCCCCCGG
>NW_020695473.1:2023-3829 GCF_002925995.2 Terrapene triunguis
TCTCTGCTGCGCGCCGGGGGCACCGGGACGGGACCTTCAGCCTGGTGACCATCTACAGATTCACTCCCACGGAGCGGGATCTGGGGGCGCTGTTCTCCTGCCGGGCACGGCACCCCCTGCTGAACCAGTCTCGCCAGGCCGACTTCTGGATCTCCTTCAGGGGTGAGGCTGCCAGATCGCCCTGGCCTGGGTGCCCCTCGCTGCGGTATCAGCCCCACCATGACCCACCCCGGCCAGCCAGCAGCGCGGCCTTGTTCCCCTCCGTCATTCTCAGGGGGTCGGTTCTCCGGGCTCACAGCCCAGGCGCTGCTGGGGGACGGGTCCTGGGCTGCAGCTGGGAATCCCTGGTCCCATTACCCCTCGTCCTGCCCGCTCCGTCCCCAAGGAACGATCCTGGGCTGGGCCGGTACGTCCCCAGCCTGGAGCGACTCAGCCCCTGCCTTCTCCCCCGTACCTCGGCCCTCGGTCGGGCCCAGCGCTGGTCCCCGAACTCCAGCCTCCCTCGTTCCAGGGCCGTACGTAGCCCGGGGGTGGCTCCCACTGGGGCAGGCAGGTCCCTGGGGAGTCCGAGGGTGTGTCCGTGCGATACCCCAGGAGCTGGGGTCGGGGGCAGGAGAACTGGGAGTCGGTGGGCACTGGGGTCCCTGGGGGATTGGCAGTCGCTGGGCTTGGTGGGGTCCCAGGGGGAGCAGGGAGCGCAGCGACCGGGAGGTCTCTCTGATCTGTGTGTCCCCAACAGCTGGCGGCCTGGAGATGGGGTTCAGGGTCCTGCTGTGGGTGCTGCGAGCGTCACTGCTGCTGGCCATGGCCATGGGGGGCTGGCTGTACTGCGACACCGGCAGCCGGCCGAGGAAGGTGAGGGCTGAGTTTGCCCAGCGAGTGCCCAGCATTGGCCCCAGCATCGCTCCCCCGGCTAACACGGATCCCTCTGGCCCTGTCTGCGCTGGGTCTGACACGTCTTCCCTCACCCCTCGTTCCCAGGGACGGCCCAGAGCCCCTTTCGCTCCGTGCAGCCTCGTCCCGGCCGGGCGCTTGTGGGGCCAGACGCTCCAGAGCGGGGCGAAGAGCCGGGACGATTCGGGTGTCCTGAGAGACATTCCCGGGAAGGCACAGGAAAAACGGGGCCTGCCCCAGTGACAGGGGTGTGTGTGTGTCACCCTCACACCCGGGGAGAAGCGACCCCCAGGGGGTTGTTCCTAGCACCTTGTCCAGGGAGACGCCCTGTGCTGGCGTCAGCACCTGTAACCAGCCCTAGACAGCCGAGGGGCCTGGCCTCTGTGGAGACGGGGCCCTGAGCTGTGACCCACGTCTCTCCCTCTGGGCACTAACTCTCCTCTCCTGCCATGACCGGCGCACAGATGGTGGAGCAGATGATGGAGCAGGCGACGGAGCGGATCTGGGACCCCCTGCGTCAGAGGTTCCAGCAGGCTCGGGAGGCGATCTCCTCATGGAGCAGATAGGAGGAGCCCACCGCTGCCTGCAGCACCCTGGCTCTCCGTCCCCGCAGCGCTGTCCGTGCCTCCCGTGCCCCCCTTGTCCTGTGGTATCCGGCGCTCCAGCTGTGACGTTGTGCAGTCTATATGGTTTTATAAAAATATGCTAATGAGTGAATATAATGTAACTGGGATATGCTTCATGCAAAAGGTCTCTTGTAAAGTATCATTACAAAGCTTATAATCTACTGAGTATGATCATCCTATTTGTATAAATGTACCACTCTTGTATCTGAAACTAGGAATATGAAATATAACTCTGAGGGCCTATTGCAAAGTGTGGGCCATTAATGGTGGTTTGGAATCTTAATGG
>NW_020695474.1:0-9472 GCF_002925995.2 Terrapene triunguis
ATAAAACCACAGCAGGAGAAATGAATTAAATTGTAGGCTACTGCCATACTCCTCAGATGGTATTGCATATGGCCTTCAGTTTCAACATGTGACAGGTAGGCCTACTATCATGACTTAAGTGAGTATCTGTCAATTCTGTTTGAAAAATTATATTTTTTACTTTAAAACTTCTTCATTACAATAGAAGAACTATAACTGGTAAATATGCAAATACTAGTCCTGATCCTGCAACGATGTACACGGGAGTCAAGTTAAGCATCTGTATAAAGTGAATCAGGTAGCTAAATTTTTGCAGAATTGGGGCCACTGGGAGTTAACTATTTGCTACTTTTAAAATAACAGTACAGAAAAATCTCTAAGAAACAAAAATCTAAATAATACAAGAGCTGACATATTGGCAATTATCATTTTAATCTGGTCCATCTACCCTAGTACTTTATGTCAGAGAGAAAATATAAGTGGAAGTGAGATTCAGAAAAACCCAACAACCCACAGCTTTCAATTACTGACTTTCATTTCTCAGTATCTGCATAGTGGAAATGAAGATTTTATTCTGTTGATGTTCTTATACCACACCCATTACCATACCTGAGCAACTGAAGGAGGCAAAGAGAAGAACTTTTAGTATTAGGGCACTCAACACAAGTTACTTAATAAGGTGAGTGAGCTTTATGTTTGCAGCAGCTCAACATGTAGAACGTCGCTGAAAGTGACAAGGAAGAGTTCGCGCTCGTGGGTCCACTGACTCTTCCCAAACGCATCACCTCTAAAGTCACTTTGAAAGTAAGCACTTACCCGATTTTTCCTGATCTAAAGCCCACTTGCAAGGCAACAAAAGTAACAAAAAAGGCTGTCAAGGAAAAACGGCAAATTACAACGTTTTAATAGATTTTATTGAACAAAGGCTTTATGCGCCGGCTTTCCTTCACTTTGCCATACCTTATGAATAGCGTTGTAGAGAAAGAACTGCGGATTCTTTAAAAGTTTTGTTTCAAATGTTTCCTTCCGAACAGCGCACTCCTCCCTTGCTTGGCATTTACACGTCATCAAAACCAGTTACAAGACAGTAACACCCTTGCCACTGATACTTATGACAGCTACCAAAATGTTGCTACAGTAATGACGCGCTCCAGCTGTAGTGATCACCTCGCTAGTATTCCGAGAAAGGACGTGGGAAAGCAGACAGCACCAGACACTGATCCACTCGTTCTCCCCTCCCGCAAGCCCACCCTTCTGCGCTCGCTCCCAGCCCCAGCCAGCCGGCCCGTGCGGGGTTTCACGCAGCGCTCTGGTTCAGACTTCCCTGAATACAAGCCCGCCGATTTCCAGGAAGGGTGAGGGCTCCCGCGCTGCCGCCGCCGTCTCTGTCGACAGCAGCTGAGATTGGAGGGTGCCTGTGTGTGCGGCTCCCTGGAGGAGGCCAGGCTGGGGGCGGCGCTCGGGCCCCGGCGCTCTCCGAGGCTCCTGTCCCCAGCGAGTGGGGCTCCCCTTACTTTTGATCTTTGAAGATCTGGTGCGCGCGCCTATCCCCCTTCCTCAGCCCAGGCTGCAAGGAGGCTCCCCGCGTGCGATGATGCTTCTGGGGGCTCTGGGGGCTGCAAGAAGAAGCGCCCGGAGACGGGGAAGCGGGGGGACGAGTTCTAGCCGCTAGCGGCTACGCTCGGAGCCGGGAAGAGGCTGAAATCGCAGCCGCGCTTTGTCGCTGGAGGGGGGTTAGGGGGAGGTCCCGGCGGCTGGAGGCGGGGCTAAGGGGGCTGTGGGGAGGTCCCGGCGGCTGGAGGGGGCTAAGGGGGCTGTGGGGAGGTCCCGGCGGCTGGAGGAGAATAGGGGGCGGTGGGTACTTAGACGGGGTTTTTAGCGGGACCCCCGACGAGGCTGGCGACGCGGGGCTAGTGGTGGGGGGAGAGGCGAGGCCGGCCAGGGGGCGCTCGGGACACGTCCCCGCGCCCTTTGCCGGTGCGTGGGGGTAGGGAGAGGCCGGAGCCAGCCAGCCCGGAACCCGGCTTCCTGCGAGTCCCTCTGGCGGCGTCCCGGAGCCAGCCAACCCGGAACCCGGCTTCCTGCGAGTCCCTCTGGCGGCGTCCCGGAGCCGCCTCCCAGCCCTAGTCAGCGGGCCAGCAGCCGGGTCGTGTCGGCGGCCGCGGGGCCTGGCGCCACGATGAGCAGCGGGGTCGGCGGCGGCGGCGGCGGCTCTTCCCGCAGCATTAACTGCGCGCTGCCCACCATCCCCTCCAGCAAGCTGCCCGACCTGTGCTTCCTCAGCCGGGGCGCCTACGGCACCGTGTCCTCGGCGCGCCACGCCGACTGGAGGGTCCCGGTGGCCGTCAAGTGCCTGCAGGGGCCGCTGCTAGACAGGTAACTGGGGGGCGCGTGCGGAGCCGGCGCCGGCGAGTTTTGTTCCTGACTCTTTTCCAGCCCCCACAACGGGTCCTTCCCTCCCCCACAGGGATCCCCTGCCGCCCAGTCTGGTCCGGGGAGCGCCTCCGGGGCTGCCAGTCCCCCTGCATCCATGGCCCCGAACCTT
The DNA here is from genome assembly GCF_002925995.2 of Terrapene triunguis. Lineage (NCBI taxonomy): Eukaryota > Metazoa > Chordata > Testudines > Emydidae > Terrapene > Terrapene triunguis. The sequence continues at coordinate 2,525 of NW_020695474.1, forward strand.
CTCCCTGCGGGGAACCAGACTCGCCCCTGGGAGCTGATCCTACCTTAATCTTTCCGTGGCTTTGGCCCACTTCAAAGGTCTGGCTTGTTTGCCCGTGTTCCCCATGAAGGGTAATGGGAGCTAGTGGCTACTCTTCGAGGGCCCAGGGCTGTGAGGTATTGAGCGGTTTTTCGGCCCCAGTGAGGTCAGGAGCAAGGATCAGGATGAGATGGAGTGTGTATAGTGCGAGCAGATGACCCTGCCAGTGTGCCCAGTCTGACCTACAGAACCCCTGCTTATTTCAGCCCTCCACTTCCTCTTAATAATTACCATTTATAGAGAAGTAGCACATGGAGGCCCACATCTTCCCCATTGTTGCAGCCACTGCCCAAACACATAGTGAGAAGCAAGGAAAGCCCTGCCCCAAATCGTTTACAATCTGGTTTAATCAGAAGTGAGTGTCCTGACTGTGCTGAACTGCTTGGTGGAGTTTATGATGATACAGGTTTCAGAGTGGTAGCCGTGTTAGTCTGTATCAGCAAAAATAACGAGGAGTCCTTGTGGCACCTTAGAGACTAACAAATTTATTTGGGCATAAGCTTTCATGGGCTAAAAACCACTTCATCAGATGAATGGAGTGAAAAATACAGTAAGAAGAAGTATAGTATAGAGATGAAGAAGAGACTGCTGAGCTGGAATTGATATGCAAACTAGACACAATCAACTCAGGGTTAAACAGGGATTGGGAATGGCTGAGCCATTACAAACATTGAATCTATCTCCCCTTGTAAGTATTCTCACACTTGCTTCTTATCAAACTGTCTGTACTTGGCTACCTTGATTATCACTTCAAAAGTTTTTTTTCTCTTACTTAATTGGCCTCTCAGAGTTGGTAAGACAACTCCCACCTGTTCATGCTCTCTGTATGTGTGTATATATATCTCCTCGATATATGTTTCACTCAATATGCATCCGAAGAAGTGGGTTGTAGCCCACGAAAGCTTATGCTCTAATAAATTTGTTAGTCTCTAAGGTGCCACAAGTACTCCTGTTCTTTTTTTAGTAAGAAGAATGTCAAGTATCAGAGGGGTAGCCGTGTTAGTCTGAATCTGTAAAAAGCAACAGAGGGTCCTGTGGCACCTTTGAGACTAACAGAAGTATTGGGAGCATAAGCTTTCGTGGGTAAGAACCTCACTTCTTCAGATGCAAGAAGAATATATATTATAGCACATGAAAAGATGGGAGTTGTCTTACCAAGTTGGGGGGGGGGGGGTCAGTGCTAACGAGCCAATTCAATTAAGGTGGAAACAGCCTATTCTCAACAGTTGACAGGAAGAGTTGAATACCAAGGGAGGTAAAATTACTTTTGTAGTGCTAACGAGGCCAATGCAATCAAGGTGGCCCATTTCCAGCAGTTGACAAGAAGGTGTGAGTATCAGCAGAGGGGAAAATTACTTTTTGTAGTGACCCATCCACTCCTAGTCTTTATTCAGGCCTAATTTGATGGTGTCCAGTTTGCAAATTAATTCCAGTTCTGTAGTTTCACATTGGAGTCTGTTTTTGAAGCTTTTTTGTTGAAGAATTGCCACTTTTAAGTCTGTTATTGTGTGTCCAGGGAGATTGAAGTATTCTCCTACTGGTTTTTAAATGTTACAATTCTTGATGTCTGATTTGTGTCCATTTATTCTTTTGCATAGAGACTGTCCAGTTTGGCCAATGTACATGGCAGAGGTGCATTGCTAGCACATGATGACATATATCACATTGGTAGATGTGCAGGTGAATGAGCCCCTGATGGTGTGACTGATGTGGTTGGGTCCTCTGATGGTGTCGCCAGAGTAGATATGGAGACAGAGTAGGCATTGGGGTTTGTTGCAGGGATTGGTTCCTGGGTTAGTGTTTTTGTTGTGTGATGTGTAGTTGCTGATGAGTATTTGCTTCAGGTTGGGGAGCTGTCTGTAAGTGAGGACTGGCCTGTCTCCCAAAGTATGTGAGAGTGAGGGATCGTCCTTCAGGATAGGTTGTAGATCCTTGATGATGCTCTGGAGAGGTTTTAGTTGGGGGCTGTAGGTGACGGCTAGTGGCATTCTGTTACTTTCTTTGTTGGGCCTGTCCTGTAGTAGGTGACTTCTGGGTACCCTTCTGGCTCTGTCAACCTGTTTCTTCACTTCACCAGGTGGGTATTGTAGTTTTAAGAACTCTTGATAGAGATCCTATAGGTGTTTGTCTCTGTCTGAGGGATTAGAGCAAATGTGGTTGTATCTTAGAGCTTGGCTGTAGACAATGGATCATGTGATGTGGTCTGGATGAAAGCTGGAGGCATGTAGGTAAGTATAGGGGTCAGTAGGTTTCCGATATAGGGTGGTGTTTATGTGACCATCGCTTATTTGAACTGCAGTGTCCAGGAAGTGGATCTCTTGTGTGGACTGGTCCAGGCTGAGTTTGCTGGTGGGGTGAAAATTGTTGAAATCCTGGTGGAATTCCTCAAGGGCCTCCTTCCCATGGGTCCAGATGATGAAGATGTCATCAATGTAGTGCAAGTAGAGTAGGGGCGCTAGGGGACGAGAGCTGAGGAAGCGTTGTTCTAAGTCAGCCATAAAAATGTTGGCATACTGTGGGGCCATGCGGGTACCCATAGCAGTGCCGCTGACTTGAAGGTATAAATTATCCCCAAATCTGAAAGAGTTGTGGGTGAGGACAAAGTTCAGCCACCAGGTTTGCCGTGACATTATTGGGGAAACTGTTCCTGATAGCTTGTAGTCCATCTTTGTGTGGAATGTTGGTGTAGAGAGCTTCTACATCCATAGTGGCTAGGATGGTGTTTTCTGGAAGATCACCAATGATGGTACATTTACTTGCTAATAGGAGGTCATCAAATTAAAATGGATTTGTATATCAGCCTCCCCTGTGTTCCAGATGCATTCATTGGCTGACAGTATATCCTCATGAACTTTTAAGGTAATGTTTTCATGTACAATGAAGTTGTGATTTTTAGCACTGGAAAACAAATTCCAAAGGGTGACAACCCCAAATATTTCAATGTAGCTCTCTCAATCAGAAGTTGATCGGAGTAATGATCATTGTCTTTATCTTTGACAACAGAACTTTGACCAAGTTATGTCAAAAAAGCCAGTTTTTTAAAATTATTTTTTAAAATTGAATTGCCAAATTCAAAATATTGATCTTTGAGTTTTTCCTATTTCAGCTACTGAAGAGTAGTGGCTGCTGAGAGAAGGTGTTTATTGGTATTAGTCTTGGCATCCCCAAGAGTAAATGTAAGGCTTTCAAAAAGATGAGAAATCATTCTGCTGAGATTAGACAAAATTTAGCAAAGGAGGGAACTCCAAATGCTGCTAAGTAATATGGTAAATTTTAAAATATAAGGACAAGTTGTTTAGTATCTTGTTATTCGAACTCTTTTGCTTCTCATCAACCAGGTGTAAATATGCTTTATTGTTGCCTTGGAAAACTTACGGCCATGAAGCATCAGATTCTCAACCAATTTTGTGGCAGAACTCTTATTCATGTCTTCATCCTTTCTACTTGACCACTACAATTCTCTTCTTTTAATGTCTCCTTCAATTCCACATCATCCAAAATGAGCTGTCTCATCCTATCAACTTTCCTAGAAACAAGTACACATCACTTCCTCCCTCCAGAAATTTACACTGGTTTCCTGTTTACATCAGAGTCCAGTACAGAATGAATATTCCTTGTGGAGTTAAACTGGGTAACCCCCTACTCATATCTCTCTCAGATTTAGTCATTTATGGATTTTTCAGATTTTTCTCCATACTTCAAACTGCTTTTTAATTTTCATTTTCTATAGTGTCTGATAGCAAGATCCTGCCTTCTTGCAACATCAGGAATAACTCCTGCTTCTCTATACCTATTTGACTTCAAGGTCTGATGGCTACACTTCTTTTCTAAAGACCCTATTTTGTCTCACAGGCCTATAGATTCTAACCTTCTCTGTAACAAAATCTAATCTTAGTTTCCAAAACACTCCCTTTCCCCTCCAGTACTTAATGGGCTCTTACCCTTTAAGGCAGTGGCTCTCAACCTTTCCAGACTACTGTACCCCTTTCAGGAGTCTGATTTGTCTTTCATACCCCCAAGTTTCACCACACTTAAACTAGTTGCTTACAAAATCAAACATAAAAATACAAAAGTGTCCCATCACACTATTCCTGAAAAATTGCTTACTTTCTCATTTTTACCATATAATTATAAAATAAATGAATTGGAATGTAAATATTTTACTTACATTTCAGTATATAGTATATAGAGGAGTATAAACAAGTTATTGTCTGTATGAAATTTTAGTTTCTACTAACTTTGCTAGTACTTCTTATATAACCTGTTGTAAAACTAGGCAAATATCTAGATGAGTTGATGTATCCACTAGAATATCTCTGCATACGCCCAGCGGTACACGTACCCCTGGTTGACAACCATTGCTTTAGGGCTCCAAATCCTGCAGTCAGATATCATGGGAAGATCCTTGTGCTTGTGCAGAGCCCCATTGACCTAGAGTCTGGGTTTAGTTTCTTTTCATTGCTCAAGCTATGTAAACACTACAGTTTATATTGGTATAAGTTATGTCTCAGTCCGTGTTGCCACAGGTTTTTTAATATTTTAATACTTTTTTTAAAGAGGTCAGCCTCCAAAAATTGATTTGTTTTCAATATCATGATATTGAAAACAACCCCCTCCCATATTTTGGGTTATTTACCCTTTACCTCTTTTTTAAAAAAAAAATATGTAGGTCCACTCAGATCACATTATCAATCTTTTCCCTGCAATGTTGAAGGCAAGAAACTTAGTTTTCTTAATATTGTTCCCTGGAATTAAAGACCAATATTAAACTGTAATGCCTTCTTCCAAACAGCACAAACAGTATATCTCCAACTATACAACACATCTTCACGTACAGCTGAAAAGCATCTCCTGTGGGTGGTGTTGCTTTTGATGTCTTTCAGCCTTTGGTTTATTTCTTTATTTGATAAGCAAGATTGGAAAATTTTCTTGGTAACCAAAAATAGTTAATTTGAGCCATTTCTCTTTTCCCCTCTTTGGATAATTATGTTTTCACTGAATGTGTTTATCTTAACTTGTATTTTCCTAGAGTGCACTGGTGTCTGCTCAGTCAAAGAAGCTAGAAACCTTTTGAATTCCATTAGCTTTGGCTCATGAGATGAATATGGAAATTCCCCCACTTTATACTAAACAAGTAATGGATATAATTGAAAATTCCCATTTGTAGTTATAGTGGTACCACAATATGCCAAAAATACAAGGAGATACTAATTGTCACTAGTGTGATAAATTTGGAAATGTTAATGGCACCCACTGTATTACCCATGTTTCAATTATTATAGAAATACACCCAAGTGTATAAATACCAGAAAGACAACCTGCCACAGCAAGGCACAATTATTCTTGCTAAAAAAATTAATTCCTGTTGTGGCATATCTATCAATGCTACTGTGTAGTAAAACATAACCCGACTGGTTTACAAGAATTAGTAGGGGAAGCAAAAGTGGATGGGAACCTGGGAGGCAGTGACCATGAGATGGTCGAGTTCAGGATCCTGACACAAGGAAGAAAGGAGAGCAGCAGAATACGGACCCTGGACTTCAGAAAAGCAGACTTTGACTCCCTCAGGGAACTGATGGGCAGGTTCCCCTGGGAGAATAACATGAGGGGGAAAGGAGTCCAGGAGAGCTGGCTGCATTTTAAAGAATCCTTATTGAGGCTGCAGGAAAAAAACATCCTGATGTGTAGAAAGAATAGTAAATATGGCAGGCGACCAGCTTGGCTAAACAGTGAAATCCTTGCTGATCTTAAACGCAAAAAAAGAAGCTTACAAGAAGTGGAAGATTGGACAAATGACCAGGGAAGAGTATAAAAATATTGCTCAGGCATGCAGGAGTGAAATCAGGAACGCCAAATCACACTTGGAGTTGCAGCTAGCAAGAGATGTTAAGAGTAACAAGAAGGGTTTCTTCAGGTATGTTAGCAACAAGAAGAAAGTCAAGGAAAGTGTGGGCCCCTTACTGAATGAGGGAGGCAACCTAGTGACAGAGGATGTGGAAAAAGCTAATGTACTCAATGATTTTTTTGCCTTTGTCTTCATGAACAAGGTCAGCTCCCAGACTGCTGCACTGGGCAGCACAGTATGGGGAGAAGGTGACCAGCCCTCTGTGGAGAAAAGTGGTTCGGGACTATTTAGAAAAACTGGATGAGCACAAGTCCATGGGGCCGGATGCGCTGCATCCAAGGGTGCTAAAGGAGTTGGCGGATGTGATTGCAGAGCCTTTGGCCATTATCTTTGAAAATTCATGGCGATCGGGGGAGGTCCCGGATGACTGGAAAAAGGCTAATGTAGTGCCCATCTTTAAAAAAGGGAAGGAGGAGGATCCGGGGAACTACAGGCCAGTCAGCCTCACCTCAGTCCCTGGAAAAATCATGGAGCAGGTCCTCAAGGAATCAATTCTGAAGCACCTAGAGGAGAGGAAAGTGATCAGGAACAGTCAGCATGGATTCCCCAAGGGCAAGTCATGCCTGACTAACCTAATTGCCTTCTATGAGGAGATAACTGGGTCTGTGGATGAGGGGAAAGCAGTGGATTTGTTATTCCTTGACTTTAGCAAAGCTTTTGATACGGTCTCCCACAGTATTCTTGCCAGCAAGTTAAAGAAGTATGGGCTGGATGAATGGACTATAAGGTGGATAGAAAGCTGGCGAGATCGTCGGGCTCAATGGGTAGTGATCAACAGCTCCATGTCTAGTTGGCAGCCAGTTTCAAGCGGAGTGCCCCAAGGGTCAGTCCTGGGGCCGGTTTTGTTCAATATCTTCATTAATGATCTGGAGGATGGCGTGGAGTGCACTCTCAGCAAGTTTGCAGATGACACTAAACTGGGAGGAGTGGTAGATATGCTGGAGGGTAGGGATAGGATACAGAGG
>NW_020695475.1:0-4518 GCF_002925995.2 Terrapene triunguis
AGATGAGGAGGTGTCAATTCCAGGAGAGGAAAAGCTGCTTCTGTAATGAGCCAGCCACTCCCAGTCCCTATTCAAGCCCAGATTAATGGTGTTAAATTTGCAAATGAATTTTAGTTCTGCTGTTTCTCTTTGAAGTCTGTTTCTGAAGTTTTTTTGTTCAATGATAGTGACTTTTAAATCTGTAATAGAATGACCAGGGAGATTGAAGTGTTCACTTACTGGCTTTTGTATGTTACCATTCCTGATGTCCGATTTGTGTCCATTTATTCTTTTGCGGAGGGACTGTCCGGTTTGGCCAATGTACATGGTAGAGGGGCATTGCTGGCACATGATGGCATATATAACATTAGTGGATGTGCAGGTGAATGAGCCCTTGATGGTGTGGCTGATGTGGTTGGGTCCTCTGATGGTGTCGCCAGAGTAGATATGGGGACAGAGTAGGCAACGAGGTTTGCTACAGGGATTGGTCCCTGGGTTGGTGTTTCTGTGGTGTGGTGTTTAGTTGCTGGTGAGTATTTACTTCAGGTTGGGAGGTTGTCTGTAAGCGAGGACTGGCCTGCCTCCCAAGGTCTGTGAGAGTGAGGGATTATTTTCCAGGATAGGTTGTAGATCGTGGATAATGCGCTGGAGAGGTTTTAGCTGCGGGCTGTATGTGATGGCCAGTGGTGTTCTGTTACTGTCCTTGTTGGGCCTGTCCTGTAGTAGGTGAATACTGGGTACCCGTCTTGCTCTGTCAATCTGTTTCCTCACTTCCCCAGGTGGGTATTGTAGTTTTAAGAATGCTTGATAAAGATCTTGTAGGTGTTTGTCTCTGTCTGAGGGGTTGGAGCAAATTCGGTTGCATCTTAGGGCTTGGCTGTAGACAATGGATCGTGTGATGTGTCTTGGATGGAAACTGGAGGCATGCAGGTACGTATAGCAGTCAGTAGGTTTCCGGTATAGGGTGGTGTTTATGTGACCATCACTTATTTGCACTGTAGTGTCCAGGAAGTGATCTCTTGTGTGGACTGGTCCAGGCTGAGGTTGATGGTGGGGTGGAAATTGTTGAAGTCCAGGTGGAATTCTTCAAGGGCCTCCTTTCCGTGGGTCCATATGATGAAGATGTCATCAATGTAGTGCAAGTAGAGGAGGGGCACTAGGGGACGAGAGCTGAGGAAGCATTGTTCTAAGTCAGCCATAAAAATGTTGGCATACTGTGGGACCATGTGGGTACCCATAGCAGTGCCACTGACTTGAAGGTATAAGTTGTTCCCAAATCTGAAGTGGTTGTGGGTGAGGACAAAGTCACAAAGCTCAGCCGCCAGGAGTGCCGTGGCCTCATCAGGGATACTGTTCCTGACAGCTTGTAGTCCATCCTCATGTGGAATATTGGTGTAAAGTGCTTCTACATCCATGGTGCCAGGATGGTGTTTTCAGGAAGAACACCAATGCATTTTAGTTTCCTCAGGAAGTCGGTGGTGTCTCAAAGATAGCTGGGAGTGCTGGTAGCGTAGGGTCTGAGGAGAGAGTCCAAATAGCCAGATAATCCTGCTGTAAGAGTGCCAATGCCTGAGATGATGGGGCGTCCAGGGTTTCCAGGTTTATGGATCTTGGGTAGCAGATAGAATACCCCTGCTCGGGGTTCTGGGGGGGTGTCCATGTGGATTTGTTCCCGTACTGTAGCCGGGAATTTCTTGAGCAGATGGTGTAGTTTCTTTTGTTATTCCTCAGTGGGATCAGAGGATAGTGGCCTGTAGAATGTGGTCTTGGAGAGTTGCCTGGCAGCCTCCTGTTCATAATCCGACCTGTTCATTATGACTACAGCACCTCCTTTGTCAGCCCCTTTTGATGATAACGTCAGAGTTGTTTCTGAGGCTGTGGATGGCATTGCGTTCTGTCCGGCTGAGGTTATGGGACAAGTGATGTTGTTTGTCCACAATTTCAGCCTGTGCACGTCTGCGGAAGCACTCTATGTAGAGGTCCAGTCTGTCATTTCGACCGTCAGGAGGAGTCCACGCAGAGTTCTTCTTCTTGTAGTGTTGGTAGGAGGGTTCCTGTGGGTCAGTGCACTGTTCAGTGGTGCATGTTCTTGGCATACACATTACCCCGGTGGAATTGGCTAGTGAAAGGATCTGAGTCCTCGCTCCCACTCCCTTTACCCAGAGGCCTCCCTGCCCTCGAGGTCTCCCCTTCCACTCTCCTGTGTGGCAGAGTCCTTGTAATCGCAACAGGTCTGGGCCCAGGATTCCTGGGGGGCTCCTGCCCAGGCCCTGGCTGTGCTGCAGGGATGCTGCAGTTTGGACACTTGCTCTGGCTGTGGCCACACGCCCTGAGACTCTAAGTGGCAGGATCCTTCCTACCAGTGTCAACCCCCCTATCACGGTCATGATTCCCCTCCCAAGTCTGGACTACAAGGCTGCTCGACTGGTAGCGTCTCCCTGCACTGGGTCCTCTGCCCAAGGGTCCCCCTTGCTCTCCCTAGCTGCTCACCGCACCCGGCACTGGACAGCTGCAGCCCCAACTCCAGCCCCAGCGCTGCTGCTGCTCTAACTCCCCTGGCCTCTCTGGCCCTGGTTGCTGCCCTGTCCTCTGTGCACGGATCTACTCTCTGGGCTGCTTCTCTGGCTCTTCTCCCAGCACAGTTTTGCTCCCTCAGCTACTTCTCTGGTTCTCTCTGGCTCCGGTTGGTGTGGCTCTGCCCCCAGCTGAGCTCGGGCTCCTGCTCTCTCCTTAGCTCTGCCCCTCTCTGACCTCACATGGAGGACGGGACCAGTGCAGACCCATGGTAGGTGTTATCTGGGGGTGAAATTCACTCCTGTGCAGAGGGTCCAGCATGAGGCCAGACCCCATTTATGTTCCTGTTAAGCCCAGATGGTCAATTTCCCCCTGGGGGAGCTGGGTCCTTCTCACCAGGGACTGGAGGCAAAAGATTCAAACTCATCTAACATCTCAGGCCCCCCAGTCACCCAGAGACCTTTCACCCTGGCCCAGGTGTGCCTTTAGCCAGGGGGCTGTCTCGGTCCCCAGGCAGTGAGATGGGATGGGAGTTGTTTCCTCTGTGATATGTTTAGACTCAACTAAGCAAACCAGGCCCCTTCGGTTCTCAATCTTGCAGCCCTAAATAGAGATGCTGTGGCCGGAGCACAGAAGGGGGGTGGCGCAGGGCAGGAAATCGGGAGCGATGATTATCAGACCCAAGGAGGAGACAGAGCAGGCCAGAGAGAGGCTGCAGCATCTCTGCTGCCTGAGCCCTGCAAACCCCAGCGTGTCTGGGAGCAGGGAGAGGGGCTGGCTGGAGCATCCAATCCTGGGGAGCAGACGGGGCAGATCGGAGCAGAGAGAGAGACCGGAGCTTCCCTTCTGCTGAAGTCAGACAGAGCAGAGGGGGCAGGTGGGAGCAGGGAGCACCTGTGGATTGTACCCTCCAGACCCCATCAAAAGCAGAAGCTGCTGGGCTGTTTCCATCCTGATTGGTTCCCACCTCTGCCCTGATGATCCTGTCTCTGTGCCTCTTGCTTCCCTGTGAGTATCTGGGAATCCTGTGCTAATTTGCAGCAGGCTGGGGGGAAACAGAACCAAGAGCAGCCCCTGGCCCAGACTGTCGGCAAATCCTCTTCAGTGGGAGAGAAATGGGAACCTGTGTAAACACTGAGTGTGAGAGCTACTGGGCCAGATCCCCAGCTGGTGTAAATCAGTGTAGCTCCACTGGAGTCAATGCCATTTTATGCCAGCTGAGGATCGGGCCCTCTAGAGAGCTGAAGGGAAAGGCGGTCACAGCTCAGCTAAGGTCTGTGTGCGCGAGGAATCTGCCCTGCCCCAGATCTAATATCCTGCCTGGTTTGCTTCTTCACCGAAACAGAAATCAGGTATTTTTTCCTATTAAAGACAGTTTTTGTCCCTGAAGAGGGACCTCAGAAAAGGGGGAGATTTTATCTCCAGCACTAACCACACGTCACCTTTCTGTTCCCAGCGCTGAGTCCCAGCAGCCAGGAGATCTGCTAAGTTCCCGGTGAGTCCGTCTGTCTGTCTGTCCCCAATCTACCCATGCCATTTATCCCTCCCCCTCAATAGCATACAGCCACCACCACTTGGGTCGCTCCCTGCTCATTGTGGTGTCAAGGGAAATGGCACGGGAAGGCAGACGGCACTGTGTGGGATCTGACCAGGGTGAGCAGATCTTCTGGTCAACCCCTCCCTATCCAGCTACCTCTCAGCTCTGCTCTGACCCAAGGCCAATGTGACACACCGGTCAGAGAGTCACATCCACAGCCCATCCCACCCCCGGGGAACTGGCCCTGGGAAGCAGAGAACGATACGGCTCTGATCTCAAGGGATTTACCTTCCCATGGCACCAGCTCCCATCCCTTTGTGGGTGCAGGTCTCTCCCCTGGAGCTCATCCCCCACATGGACTCAGCCTGCACCTCATCCTTAAATGTCAGCAGCACTGTTAATAGTCAGCCCTGGGCAGGCAGGTGATGATTGAGAGGGTACGGACAAAAGGGACCATTATATAACCCAGATTGAGCTCGTGTATGACC
>NW_020695476.1:0-2097 GCF_002925995.2 Terrapene triunguis
TTACAATGTCAGTTGCTTCTGTATTGCAGATATTTGGAGAATTGAGTTTACAATGCTGTCTTCCAAAATCTACAGCAAGATTCATAATCCAAAATAAGCAAACAGTCTAATTTTTCAGTAACTGCTTTCAGCAAATGTTCATTCTTATTACATGGATCTGTTTGGTACCCAGTTAAACAACAGATCATCCCAAAAGAAAATAACTCCTGCTGCTCATTCAAAGAAAGCCCAGGTGGGGGCTGAATTGTGGGGGACTGGAGAGTTGTGGGTACTATTCCAAGTTGCACCCATAAATCACACTGCCCATTTGAGATGCAAAAATAAGATGTCACAGTATATTGTGCAGATGTTCAAAGTATGATCCTGTGTGATCAAAGTGTGATCATTGTCTTAGGCCTGGTCTACACTGGGGGATGGGGGATCGATTTCTCTAAGTCGACGTACTTAGATCTACTCACCGCGGTGTCTTCACTGGGGTAAGTCGACGGCTGATGCTCCCCCGTCGACTCCGCCTGCGCCTCTCGCTCCGGTGGAGTACCGGAGTCGACGGGAGAGCGCTCGGCGGTCGATTTATCACATCTTCACTAGACGCGATAAATCAACCCCTGCTGGATTGATCGCTGCCCATTGATACAGTGGGTAATATAGACAAGCCCTTAGCTTCCCCTTCGTGGGGCTCAGATACCCTTCTGGATGCTGGATTTCTCACAGTTGGCACTCTCTTCATAGAGTTCACCTGCCTCCTGGGCTTTGCAAGCTTGGCTTCCCCTCTGTGAGGCTCAGATGGCCCCATGGCTTGTTTGGCTCCAGGAATCCAATGTGGGGACTGCTGGTGTACTCAAGCTTTGCTTAGTTCCCAGGCTTCACCCACTCTTGGCACCAAGGTAAGATTTCATGCTCAACAGATCAGACAGACTTTCATATTATGAGTGTCCATTTCCTTTCTTGTGTGATTTGATCAGCCATGAATGAAATAGTTAATGTGGACATTTAAATTATTATTGGATACTAATGCTCATAAATCCATTCTCAGTTTATCCATTACTTACAAATATCTATCTTGTTTTTGATGTCCACTACTTGCTTTTCCTGTTTCTATAAATTTGTTCTAACACATTTTCAAAATGAAACAAAATTTCTAAATTTGTACCATTTTTACATGCGCACCAAACCCTAGAAAGTATGTTAAAATCCACACACAAATCGTTACCTCCTGTTGAATGATAGACAGTTTTCTAAAACATAAAAACAACAAAGCCCTTGCTTGGGTGATTTCTCTAATCCTGCACTGCAGTAAATGAAAGATATTTTTAAATATATTCCCTGCGTTGTACAGTGTACATATCCTCACTCATGCTTTTTTCAGTGGATTTGTGTACTTGCAGTGCATTTTTTAAAAAAACCCTGTAGATGGAGCTAAAAAAATCAGCTCTGCAAAAATATAATGCAATAATGACCCAAACTTGGAAATAGAGTGTGGTGTATTGTTTAATTATTTTCTGCATTTGAAATAGAATGCTCACACTAATCTCAATCTCATTGGATTACAAGTCTTTTTTAATTAAAAAAAATGTAATTCACACTAAAACTTACACAAGTGGTGAACTTGGTGTCCCTGCTGTTCATATTAGATTGACATCAATGCACTCCAGTTATTAATACTTCACTGACAGCAAGAGACATTCCTATTTTCTAACTAGGCTAGAAGAAGTACAAGACAATCCTTTTGGTACAATACAGGTCATGCTTTGATTCAGTTTATATAGCAGTGGGCCTGCTGTTGTGTACCACAGATGGTATTTAGGGCTTGTCCTATACTTTATAGAACCTTGGGTTCATTCCTCCTCATAGGTCCCTTGCACCTCTGCATACCAGACACTCAGCTGGCTGCTAACTGTTGTTGTATAGACAAAGCCATTGCCATGCCAGGAGTGCAGCAAGTGAAGCAGAAGGAACACCTCAAAGGATGCCTTAGGCAGCAATCACGCTATGCAAGCCCAGGCTATGGATAGGGAAGGAATAGATGCAAAGCAAGGAAAAATAGACTGCTGAGAGAGCAAGCTGTCAATTGACAGGTGTCTTTCTAGAGCTGGCAAC
>NW_020695477.1:0-776 GCF_002925995.2 Terrapene triunguis
TACTTGAAAGCTGCTTGTGTTTTGTCAATGGCCTTGACAAAGTTCTTCATCAGACCCAGCTTGATGTGTAAGGGTGGTAACAAAATCTTCCTTGATTCAACAAGTGGTGGATGCTGAACACTTTTCCTCCCAGGCTCCAATGACTGTCGGAGTGGCCAATCTTTCTTGATGTAGTGGTAATCTCTTGCACGACTATCCCATTCGCAGAGAAAACAACAGTACTTTGTGTATCCAGTCTGCAGACCAAGCAAGAGAGCAACAACCTTCAAATCGCCACAAAGCTGCCACTGATGTTGGTCACAGTTTATGCACATCAAAAGTTGTTTCATGTTGTCCTAGGTTTCCTTCATATGGACTGCATGACCAACTGGAATTGATGGCAAAACATTGCCATTATGCAGTAAAACAGCTTTAAGACTCGTCTTCGATGAATCAATGAACAGTCTCCACTCATCTGGATCGTGAACGATGTTGAGGGCTGCCATCACACCATCGATGTTGTTGCAGGCTACAACATCACCTTCCATGAAGAAGAATGGGACAAGATCCTTTTGACGGTCACGGAACATGGAAACCCTAACATCACCTGCTAGGAGATTCCACTGGTGTAGTCTGGAGCCCAACAGCTCTGTCTTACTCTTGGGTAGTTCCAAATCCCTGACAAGGTCATTCAGTTCACCTTGTGTTATGAGGTGTGGTTCAGAGGAGGAGGATGGGAGAAAATGTGGGTCCTGTGACATTGATGGTTCAGGACCAGAAGTTTCATCCTCTTCCTC
>NW_020695477.1:786-2687 GCF_002925995.2 Terrapene triunguis
GCATCATCCATGACTTCTAGGAATAACATGATGCAATTCATATCATGTATGAACCAATACCAGCTTCAGATTGCATCATTCATTGTTTTGCCTAAAAAGCAAGTACTGTCCAAACCCAGTCATAGATTTATTCATAGATCGAGTCATTTTAGTCATTTCTGGTTTAAATTGAGATCCCTTCCCTTTATAACTCACTTATCCTCCGCCATTCCACCATTCCCAAGTCAAGGGTCGTATATACTGATCCAATAGCATATCTTGAAAACTAGAGCCAATCAACAATTTTAAGCATCATTTTCATTCTCAGTGACCCAGAGTTAGTAAAGTTTGACTACATTTATTTCAGAAGCATTTTGGCTGTAGAGTAATAATTATTATGCCCCCATACCAGTTATGCTGCGGCCTACTTGGATGATGTGGTGATTCATACCCCAGACTGGGAGACCCACTTGGAAAAATGGGGGCGGTCCTTGATACCTTCCGGCGAACTGGCCTTATGGCAAACCCTGTTAAATGCGCTGTAGGATTCACGGAGGCCAAATATCTTGGCTACGTGGTAGGAAAAGGTCTGGTAAAACCCCAACTGAATAAGTTAGAGGCCATCCAAAATTGGCCTCGGCCGAGTCGTAAGAAGCAGGTCCGAGCATTCCTAGGAGTGGTGGGGTATTACCGGCGTTTCATCCCCCATTTTGCTACAAGGGCAAGTCCCCTAACGGACTTAGTGAAGGCCCGTGGTCCTGATCCAATCAGATGGTCCGATGCAGCAGAGAGGGCATTCGCGAACCTACGGACTGCCCTCTGCAGTATCCCTATATTGATAGCCCCAGATTTCACCAAGGACTTCGTCCTACAGACAGATGCATCCGAGGTAGGGTTAGGGGCCATCCTGTCGCAGATGGTTGGGGAGGAGGAACACCCAATTCTCTACCTCAGTAGGAAACTCCTTCTGAGGGAACAAAAATATGCAGTAGTAGAGAGAGAGTGCCTTGCCGTAAAATGGGCCATGGAAACATTACGTTATTACCTGCTGGGGCGCAGATTTATCCTTGTGACTGACCATGCCCCTCTTCAATGGATGCAACAGAACAAGGAAAAGAACACAAGGGTAACCAGGTGGTTCTTATCCCTCCAACCTTTCCAGTTCCGCATAGAGCACAGAGCGGGGAGTCGCCATGGCAATGCCGATGGCTTATCACGTGTACACTGTTTGGCATCCCAAGCTGCCCAACCCCTTGGTGTTGAGCAGGGGGGAGGGATATGTGATAGACCCAGGCCAGTTGGGTACAGCAGAATAGCAGAAGGCAGATATACTGGCTACTGGATTAACAGTTTTCTGTTCCCTGACTGACCAGAGCAGGGGCTGCTCCAGGCTAATGAGAACACCTGACTCCAATTAACCTGCCAAGAGTCAGGTGAGGCCATTAAGCTAATCTGACCACCTGACTCTAATTAAGGCCCCGCTGATACTATAAAAAGGACTCAAAAAGTCAGGCAGAGGGGAGCCAGAGGAGAGGAAGTGCGGCTGAAGGGCTGGTTAATGAAGACACCCTCAAGTTATTGATAAGGGAGCCCTAAGGTAAGGGTGAAGAAGGGAGACGCAGGAGAGCTGTGGGGAAGTGGCCCAGGGAAATGTAACAACTCTGGCAGTGAAAGGTTGGCTGCCAACAGCTGCTACCATTAGGGTCCCTGGGCCGGAACCCGGAGTAGAGGGCGGGCCCGGGTTCCCCCCAACCCACCACTACAGGAACACCTCCTGGGAGGGGAAGTCAGGCCCCTGTCAGGACAGGAGGCTAAACTGTTCTAAAACAAGCCCTAGGGACAACAGAGACTGTGGGAGTTCTCTCACCAACCTCCTTGCTGGCTTATGATGAAAAGGGCTCAGTAGACTGTAACCCTGGCCC
>NW_020695478.1:0-3399 GCF_002925995.2 Terrapene triunguis
CTTAATATGACAGAGAACGCCAGTCACTAGGAATAAGTCTTTGTTGTAGGGAATATTGCTACAAATCATAGGCATGGCGTGAGTGTAAAGTGAATGCTGGGGGTATATCGCCCATCTATAAAAAGGGAAATAAAAACAACCCAGGAAACTACAGACCAGTTAGTTTAACTTCTGTGCCAGGGAAGATAATGGAGCAAGTAATTAAGGAAATCATCTGCAAACACTTGGAAGGTGGTAAGGTGATAGGGAACAGCCAGCATGTATTTGTAAAGAACAAATCATGTCAAACCAATCTGATAGCTTTCTTCGATAGGATAACGAGTCTTGTGGATAAGGGAGAAGCTGTGGATGTGGTATACCTAGACTTTAGTAAGGCATTTGATACGGTCTCGCATGATATTCTTACCGACAAACTAGGCAAATACAATTTAGATGGGGCTACTATAAGGTGGGTGCATAACTGGCTGCATAACCGTACTCAGAGAGTTGTTATTAATGGTTCCCAATCCTGCTGGAAAGGCATAACGAGTGGGGTTCCGCAGGGGTCTGTTTTGGGACCGGCTCTGTTCAATATCTTCATTAACGACTTAGATATTGGTATAGAAAGTACGATTATTAAGTTTGCGGATGATACCAAACTGGGAGGGATTGCAACTGCTTTGGAGGACAGGGTCATAATTCAAAATGATCTGGACAAATTGGAGAAATGGTCTGAGTTAAACAGGATGAAGTTTAACAAAGACAAATGCAAAGTGCTCCACTTAGGAAGGAACAATCAGTTTCACACATACAGAATGGGAAGAGACTGTCTAGGAAGGAGTACGGCAGAAAGGGATCTAGGGGTTATAGTGGACCACAAGCTAAATATGAGTCAACAGTGTGATGCTGTTGCAAAAAAAGCAAACATGATTCTGGGATGTATTAACAGGTGTGTTGTGAGCAAGACACGAGAAGTCATTCTTCCGCTCTACTCTGCTCTGGTTAGGCCTCAGCTGGAGTATTGTGTCCAGTTTTGGGCACCGCATTTCAAGAAAGATGTGGAGAAATTGGAAAGGGTCCAGAGAAGAGCAACAAGAATGATTAAAGGTCTTGAGAACATGACCTATGAAGCAAGACTGAAAGAATTGGGTTTGTTTAGTTTGGAAAAGAGAAGACTGAGAGGGGACATGATAGCAGTTTTCAGGTATCTAAAAGGGTGTCATAAGGAGGAGGGAGAAAACTTGTTCACCTTAGCCTCTGAGGATAGAACAAGAAGCAATGGGCTTAAACTGCAGCAAGGGAGGTCTAGGTTGGACATTAGGAAAAAGTTCCTAACTGTCAGGGTGGTTAAACACTGGAATAAATTGCCTAGGGAGGTTGTGGAATCTCCATCTCTGGAGATATTTAAGAGTAGGTTAGATAAATGTCTATCAGGGATGGTCTAGACAGTATTTGGTCCTGCCATGCGGGCAGGGGACTGGACTCGATGACCTCTCGAGGTCCCTTCCAGTCCTAGAATCTATGAATCTATGAATCTATATCATTCCCCAAATGGTAATCCTGATGTCAAGTCAAAGGGTGGGTGATTAGGTTCCTGATGCAACACCCTACATTTCTAACACCTGGGAAGTCAGCATTTTGTTGGATGTAAAAGAATTTGGAAAGTATCCACACATCTTGGTAGATCTTCAGCTGGTCTGAATCAGTGTAGCTCCACTGAAGCCAGTGGAACTAATTCTATTTACACCAGCTGAGGATAGGGCTCATCATCTTTAAGGCACCTGAGTGATGCACATTCAAAAGCATTTTTGCTTTGGGGATTAACTAATCCAGCATGAGTCCTTGGTTGGAAACTGCATTGGAGGACTATATTTATTCTGGCTCTAGTCTGAGGCTGGTAATCACACCAAATTGCTTTGTTGTTGTCCTAATTTGGGATTCTGGGGATAGATGCTAAATTAGTAGTTGCTCTGAGTTGCAGCTGATGAAGGGGGGAAAATACCTGCTCTCCTCCCCAAAGCAACCTATGAATAACCTATTTCATGGCTGGAGCCTGTAATCTTTTCTTTTATTCCTGAGATCAGGTATAAGGTCTTGATGTTTATCAAATCAATAGGTTATACGTCTAAGGACCATACTGCTGGGTGAATCATGCCTGTGCCCCAGTGTATTCCCTTATTATGTGTGCCCTATCACATTTAGAATTATCAGTTAGTTCATCGGGTAATAAATTAAAACACTTTGTTAGTGTTCTGCATGTGAATAGGGGCCCATGAAATAGCTCATTATAAATGCCTGATACTGGAGGCTTAAATCATTATCATATAAACTGCCTCATTTTTAACATATTAAAATGAAACATATTTGCTTAGATAAAGTACTTCATATAAAATAAACCAGGAGGAATTTCAGAATAGGACATAGGGGAATAATATTGTATCTCTAAATGCCCATCCTATTTATGAGTGTACTTCAAACTGAGTCTATCAAAATGATCAATATCAAGACCTTTACCCAATAAGAACAAAATAATTAAGTAAACTCAAATTATAACTTTCTAAAATGTTAATGGCACTTTTTAGTCAATACAAACTTTCTTGCAAACCATAAAAGTTAATATTTAAAAACAAATAGGCAGGGGTAAGCACAGCAGCATAAGAGTTGCTGTTATTGAATGTACTTGATTTCATAAGTGGAAAATAAAACTTCCTTTGATTTCAGTAGAAGCCAGATCAAGCCCTAAAGGAATATTAGTAATTGGGTATTCATCATACAAGCTCCTGAGCATCCTCAAATCAATGGGGGTTGAGGGCATGGGAGGTGCCCATCTACTGTCAGTGTGAATGTTATTGGCCAGGGGAAAATTATGTCACACAGCAACTCACAGGCTGAGGACTAGAATCCTGAATATTTCAGCAGTTTAACAAAGAAAGGATTTGCAAAGCAAGTGGAAAGGCCCTGTAACGGGAGTGGTAGTGTGATGGGCCTTAATTTCCATCACCTGCAAGGCTAGCAAATGCACTCAATTAGTCATGCTTTGCACCTGGGGAGGTGAATAGTTAATTGGCTCCTGGCCAGAGCTAAACCATAATAAGTAGATTGAAGGCACTCTCTTAATGGAGAGATTGTAGAGGAGACAGGTGTCTCTCTGGCAGAGCTAGGGCCTAATGGGAGGATCAAGGGAGAAGCATGCTGCTGGGGCAGGGTAGGGTCCTACAGGGAAAGCTCTGAGATAGGGTTTGTGAGTAAAGAGGGAAGCATTCAGTAACCCTCTGGGGCAGAATAATTATTCTGGTTCATTTGTATTTGTTTATGATACCCCAAAAAGGGTTTAAATTTTGTGTGTTGGCTTGGGGTGGAGCCATAGAAGGCCTGGCACCAAAGGCAGACAGCCAGTAGCAGGCACTGGATACTAGCGAT
>NW_020695479.1:0-3565 GCF_002925995.2 Terrapene triunguis
CAGACACCAAAACACAGCTCCCTTAAAGCCACCCAGCTCCCACTCACGTATGATGAGGATGACTGAAAATCTTGTTCCTTATATAAAAAGTTCTACTGATCCCAAAGGATCGGACTCATCACCACCAGGTCACTGCATATCTCAGATCTTACCCAGATACACGCTCACAGCCAATTCCTATTAACTGAGCTCAAACTTATTCAAAAAGAAAAGAGAGAGACAGAGAGTACAGGTTAAAAGATCGTTACCTGTACAGACACGAATACAGTTTGTAGGTCAGTTTCATAGCAGAGATGTGAGCTTTAGAGTCGTAAAACGTTCTTTCAGAATCAGTCTGTAGGTTCAGTCCAAGGCCCGGGTGCCCCAGACTGGAGCTGGAGACCTCAGCCTGGTGACTCAAACTTCCCCTGATGAAGCTCAAGCAGATCTGAGACGACAGGATCAGGTCCCACAAGTCCCTTCCTAGCTCTCTGGCAGCCTCATAGCAGCCTGCAGTCCTTGGGTGAAGCACTGGGGCTTTGAAGGAGAATCACCTGTTTTCTATGTAGACACAGGTCACTAGGTGCATTCAGCAGTATAAGGTAATTATCCCTTAAGCAGTTCCTAGACGGTCTGCTACGAATTGCGAAGAGAAATATAGACAAGGACATTGTTACAGCCAAGTTCCATCTAAATGTTAATATTCCCTTTTGCTCTTTGAATCAGCAGAGCATAGAGACGGACAGGAACCGTCCAGTTTCACGGTTAACCCCTAACAAGATATAGGTCCGTGGTTCTCGACCTATTGACCACGATAGGCCACAATGTGTTATGTGCACAGGCACCGACTTTCCAAAGTGCCAAGGGGTCTTTGACCCCCAGCTCTGCTACAGGTCCCGCCCCCACTCCACCCCTTCCCGCAAGGCCCCACCCCTGCCTCTTCCTGCCCCCTCTCCACCCCACCTCTTCCCGCCCAGTTCTACCCCCTCCCGCGAGCGCGCTGCGTCCTCGCTCCTCCTCCCCTCCCCCCAGAGCCTCCTGCATGCCGTGAAACAGCTGATCGCAGGAGGCGCGGGGAGGGATGGGGAGGCGCTGATCCGCAGGGCCCGCCAGCAGGCCGGAGGCGCTGGGGTGCTGGTGGTGGGGAGCAGATAGGGGGGTGGCTGGTGGGTTCCAGCCCTGGAGCACCCAAGGAGTCGGCGCCTATGGTGATGTGGGCCGCATCCAGTCCTACCTGTATGGCCCTGAGGATGTCACATGGGCCGCAGCTGTGTGCTGATTGGGCTGCGAGCGGCCCACGGGCAGCAGGCTGAGAACTGCTGCTCCAGGAAAACATAGACAAATACACTCACTGTCTTCTAATGCGCTAATGAGTCCACGTTTCAAAGCTCTAGTGTATCTGACATGGAATGGCCCCAATCCCCATTGACATACGCTCTAACATGTCCCCAAAGGCTGAATTTGGGTCACGTAGCCTGCTAGGTGCTTAGCCCTTTCCAGCTCCGTGTCACAGGGGGGTATGGGGGTGGCTGGATGTCTGTGGCAGCGGCTGGCTGGCGGTGTATGGGGGCGGCTGGATGGACGGACAGCCATGTGTGGGGATGGAAGGGTGGAGAGATGGCTGGCTGGAGGGTTCATGGAGGGATGGAGGGGTGGGTGGTTGTCTATACGGATGGATGGGGGGGGGATGGAGGGGGGTGTAAGGGAGGGAGGGGGGGGGTGAGGGAGGAAGGGAGGGAGGAATGGGGGAGGGATAGAGGGGTGTGTCTGGGGAGGGAGGGATGAATGGAGGGGTGGGTGGTTGTCTATACGGATGGATGGAGGGGTGTGTATGGAGAAGGATGGAGAGATAGGGGAGGGTTGGATAGAGGGGTGTGTAGGCCTGGTGGATAATGTACCCCCAGTGCATGGTGGGAGCTCTGCAGGGCGCCCAGGAGCGAGGGCTAGTGGGTAATTCACCCCAGTGCATGGTGGGAGCTCTGCAGAGGCCCAGGAGCGAGGGCTGGTGGGTAATTCACCCCAGTGCATGGTGGGAGCTCTGCAGGGCGCCCAGGAGCGAGGGCTGGTGGGTAATGCACCCCCAGTGCATTGTGGGAGCTCTGCAGAGGCCCAGGAGCGAGGGCTGGTGGGTAATGCACCCCCAGTGCACTGTGGGAGCTCTGCAGAGGCCCAGGAGCGAGGGCTGGTGGGTAATGCACCCCCAGTGCACTGTGGGAGCTCTGCAGCGTGCCCAGGAGCAAGGGCTGGTGGGTAATGCACCCCCAGTGCACGGTGGGAGCTCTGCAGAGGCCCAGGACCGAGGGCTGCTGGCTAATGCACCCCAGTGCATTGTGGGATGCTGCCATGGGGTCCGTGGGTGGAAGCGCCCCCTGCAGGCCGATGACCCTGCCCTGGCACAGGTACAGCCGGGGCCATGCGGGGCCGGAGCAGCATCTCATGGGGGCTCTCGGCTCTTCCAGACGTTCCCAGCACCTGGGAGCGGTTCGTGGACGTGGGCGGGAAGCTCCGGGTGAATTGTTCCATCCCCGATGCCCCAGGTGGCTGGTTCTTCCTGTACCGAGACGGGGATCCTGAGCCCCTGGCCTGGATCGCAGCTGATGGGGACGATGTGCCGGCTGGCTTCAATCTCCCGGAGGAGCAGGCCCTGGGCCCCGGCGGGGTCTTCAGCTGCCACTACGGGCCGGAGGAACCGGGCACCCGTTTCGACCTGGCTCTCAATGACACGGCGGTGCGGACCCAAGGTGAGTGAGCGGCCGGGGACATCCAGCAGTTCAAGGGTTAATCGGTCTGGCCATGTGTGCACTGGGCTAAGCTGGGGGGGAAGCGGGCGCTGGGTGTGGACTGGCTACAGACCTGCCTGGGGACTGGCCAGGGACCATGGGGGCTGGACACGGATGGACAGATGGAGAAGGTGTGTGGGGATGGGTGGATGGATGGAGGGGTGTGGGGGAGATGGATGGAGGGGTGTGGGGGGAGGGAAGGATGGATCGATAGAGGGATGTGTATGGGGATGGATGGATGGAGGGTTGTGGGGGGGGATGGATGGAGGGGTGTGGGGGAAGGGAGGGATAGAGGGGTGTATACAGGGATGGATGGAGGAAGGGTTGGGGGGATGGATGGAGGGGTGTGTACGCAGAGGAATGGATGGACGGGGGGATGGATGGATGGAGGGGTGTGTACGCAGAGGGATGGATGGACGGGGGGATGGATGGATGGAGGGGTGTGTACGCAGAGCGATGGATGGAGGGGGTGTTGTGGGGGATGGACAGATGGGTGTGTATGCGGAGGGATGGATGGAGGGATGGATGGACGGAGGGTTGGGAGGGGATGGATGGAGGCACGTGTATGTGGCGGGATGGATAGACGGAGGGTTGAGGCGGGGGATGGATGGAGGGGTGAGTATGGGGGGGATGGATGGAGGATTGTGGGGGGGATGGAGGGGTGAGTGTTCCTCTGGGAGGAGCGTGGGGTCTAGGGGTTAGAGCCCAGGGGTGGGGATCAGGACTCCTGGGTTCTCTCTCCTCTCAGCGGGGGCGGGAGCAGTGTGGGTGGATTTTCTCCCCATAGGTCGTTAGCTGTGAGAGCC
>NW_020695480.1:0-14513 GCF_002925995.2 Terrapene triunguis
CTGCATCTACCAGCCTTTTATAGCTGTACAAGAATCAGGCACAATAGAGAGATACCCATCTGCAAGTGCCAAATGGTTGGATTGGCTAATGCAACCTGTAGAAATCCAGGGCACACTGGGATATAAAGTCAAATGTACATCATTTCAAAGGGATAAATATAGGAAGGTTCACAATTGACTAAGTAATTACATACAAAGATCATTGACTATTCATGCTCATTAGTGTCACTGTGGAGTGAGCTTTCTTCTTCTCTACCTCCCTTCTAGAACACCAGAAGTACCTTGATCATCTATGTGGTTCCTTCAGATACTCGCTTAAATTTCAGGATGCTGGGAAGGTGTTTGGAGACTGTGTGAAAATCAAAGCTCAGTCCAGTAACTAATAGAAAATGAGGGCGTGTTCCCACTATGCACCTTAAATCCCAGACTTTATACCTTTTTATATAAATAGACCCGTGCAAATAATTTAATTTTTTGCTTGCTACCTAGCCAAACCAATTTATAACAACATTAATATTTCAGGTTGACCCAAAACGAATTTTTTAGAGAAAGTTGACTGAAAAAGGCTAGTATGAGCGATAAACAGTCACATCCCTGCTAGTCTAATGGTTAAAATTCAGTGTTTTGGCTGTTGTACCCTGGGTTCAATTCTGGGTCAGTAAAAGGAACTTTTCTTCAACATATATCGAACAAATCAAACATTTCTAGTGCCTCAGAGCAGAAATTAGGCATGTTCCCACTGTGGACCATTTGTACAAACAGAACTGTGCAAATCATTTGTTGTTTTGCTTGCTATCTAGCCAAACCAATAAAACAACAACAATAATAATAATAATAATAATTCAGGTAGACTCCAGATTAATTTTTTTCAGTTTTCTTGTTGAAACAAAATAAAAAAAAATCATTTTTGGTCAAACCAAAATATTTCCGTACATAAAATATTCATCCAGAAAACATTTCACCCAGGTTTATAGACAAGTCTTTGGAATTAACCATCTGGAGAGAAGGATGGTTAGCCTCCTAATTGTGGGTTAGTGGCACTTCTATTTCTAGCCCTCCGTCCAAATGCCCCCAGAGGTGTGTTTGTTTCACATTGCATAGAAAGCAAAAATTAATTACGTTGAAATCTAAACCTGTGATTCACAATACAACATTGTAATTGTAAATAAAGGAGAAAATTGCTCCTGAGTTCAACAGAAGGAAGATTTTCTCATCAGCTTCTAGCAAATGCTCAAAGTTCTGATAGTTCTGGGAACTTCCAGACATATCGGCCAGAATTTTCACAAGATCTCCCACTGGCACCCACCTCTAGAGCCACATTTTCAAAAGGTCTCAACACACTGAGTGCTGAGCTATTTTGAAAAAAGCTGGCACAGATTGTGGGTTCTTGACTATATGGTTCACAGTGCAGGAGTTTGAAGTTCACCATTACTTTCTCATAAAGCTGAATGTCTGGATTCTGCTTCAGTCCTGGTGTACATCTTTTCTTCACATAATAAGTCAGCGGTGAGACTACAACACCTCACTCAAGGGTCTCCAGGAAACCTGTAAATTTCACTCAGGCTAATTGTGTATAAACATGAACTATGCTGTAGAAGGGCCTTAGAATTTGAAAGGAATATGTCATGTTGGCCTCCCCCAACCATCTCATAACACTATAGAAAACAAGGAGTATTAAAAGCATAGTGTTGTGGTGTCTGAGTGGTCTACTGCACCACACACAGAGCTTTATTTTCTCCTCACTTGGGTGTTCCGGTCTTTGGTAAGAGGCTTGGGTTATCAAGATTAGGCTAGATAAGTTTATGGAGGGAATGGTTTAATGGGATAACGTGATTTTAGTCAATTAGGTAATAAAGTGCCATCGCTGGTAAAATGTGGGTCTGGCTAGAGAATCTTGCCTGTATGCTCGGGGTTCTACTGATCGCCATATTTGGGGTCGGGAAGGAATTTTCCTCCAGGGTAGATTGGCAGAGGCCCTGGAGGTTTTTCGCCTTCCTCCGCAGCATGGGGCAGGGGTCGCAAGCTGAAGGATTCTCTGCGACTTGAAGTCTTTAAATCACGATCTGGAGACTTCAACAGCTGAGTTAAGGGAAAGTGGGTGGGTCAGCTTTTGTGGCCTGCATCATGCGGGAGGTCAGACTAGATGACCATAATGGTCCCTTCTGACCTTAAAGTCTATGAGTCTGAGATGGGGACATGGGCTCTACATCCCAGCCCGAGGTAGCTCCAACCTCATCTCTGCCCTCAGAGAAGGGAAATGAAAATTAATTACCATAATGACAAATTTTACCCCAGAAGGAAGGAGACAGCTCCTTTTAAAGCACATTTTGGGTTGGTTCCTGCTACGTACAGATGGTTTTGTTGCTGTTGATGTCAATCCTTGGGCTCTGCCCGGATAAGGAACGATTCAGGCTGTCACTCAAGTGAAGACGGGAGATGATTTTTTTTGACAGGGACGGCTGCCTCGTCTTAAAGGTGTTTGTCTGTCACCTTCTAATCTAGTGGGTGCTTGGTACATGCAGGCAGCCCCCGCTCCTGGATCTCTCCCAAGGAAATAAAGTTTCTACACAAAATCCCAAAGCTTTTCAGTGAAAGGAGGGAAAGGAAATGGCCACAAGATGGAGCGAGGACATAAGGAAGGTAACACAACCCCATTCTTAGGGGTAAGCCATTCTTTTTTGTCAAGGTCCAAAATTGTTGGTCAAGGTCTAGTCAAGGTCCAGACCCCAGCATAAATAATAA
This sequence comes from Terrapene triunguis, assembly GCF_002925995.2. Lineage (NCBI taxonomy): Eukaryota > Metazoa > Chordata > Testudines > Emydidae > Terrapene > Terrapene triunguis. Next base: position 2,743 of record NW_020695480.1, read on the forward strand.
TAAAAAATAACAATAATGCTAATAATAAGTAAATAAAAAGATTTTGGGGTCCATTCAAAAGCGATGTGGCCCACCGTCTGCCTATTGATTACCCCGCATTGACTCTGAGAGGTGATTTATCTCCACTCTCTTGGATTTGAAGAGCTGGTTAGTTTTACCCTTGGTATCCCACTAGGCTGAACAAGTCATGTTATCGATGGTGACACTAGGATTGAAGGATTGAAGGATTATATCATATTACAAAAAACTGTAAATAAAGATGTTGTCTGAATGTGAGCGTTCTGTAATGAAAGGCTGGTTCCCCCAGTTCAATTCCAAATTCTCTGCTAGAAATGCCCCCTGGGACCCCGGCACTCCCCAGCAGGAGTGAAAGGAGAAACCCCCAGCTCTGCACTTAACCCCAGGCTGAATCATTGGGGTGTGGGGGAATTGACTTCTTTGCTGCTGAGACGAGAGCCAGGGCAGTTCTCTGGGAATGAAGGTTCCCAGCCTGACCCAGCTGTTTCATTGCCCCCTGGGGCCCTGCAGGCTTAGACTGTCCCTGAGGCCAGGCAGCTGCTCAGGGAGCTTTCCTGGTGTCACTGGCAGTGCAGGAATATCCCACTCTAAGGGCCTGAGTTCAGGCATCAGGAAAGGGTGCAGCTTTGCTCCCTTCTTCTAAACAGAGCTCCAAGGCCGTGGTTCTCAACCAGGGGTCCGGAGCCCCTTGGGGGGCAGTGAGATGGTTTCGGGGTGGGGTGGAGAAATAAACCAGAAAGCAGGGCAGGTTTTAGACTCACTGGGGCTCAGGGCAGAAATCTGAAATCTGAGCCCTTCCGCCTGGGACTGAAGCCAAAGCCTGTTAACTTCGTGGGGGCCCCTGTGTTGTGGGGCCATGAGCAATTCCTCTGCTGGCTTCCCCCTAACGACAGCCCTGGCTTTTAATCTACTGGACATGCAGAAAAGCAGTTGTTGGGGCACAGGTGGCTGTGGAGTTTTTATACCATGTTGGGTGGGGGCCACAGAAAGAAAAAGGTCGGGAACCCCTGCTCCAGGGAATCCCGGAGAATAAAGACTCAATCCGACTCAGTGGTGCCAACTCTCATGATTTTGTCGCGAGTCTCATGAGAATTGTTTTCCTTAATGTCCCAGCTTCTGGAGTCAAGTGAAGATGTGATGATTTCAGCCTTCACTCTTAAAGACACAGTATCTTTCTAGCCCTTGTGGCTGTGGAGAAAGATTCAAAATGTGACCCCAGTGTTCCCTAAATGCTCATCAAGCAGAAGGCAAATAAAAAGATCCCAAAATCAATTAAAATTACATAATCTCATGATTTTAAAGCCAATCTCATGATTTTTGGTGAGCCTGACTCAGGATTTTTGAACGTTTGGGGTTGGCCATTCTGCAGACTGAGACGTGGGCACCTTCCTTCACATCCAGCGCATCCAAACTTCTCTAAAGCAATAACTCTCTCTTCTCTTTCATGCCACTTTAATGCAGCTGGGAATCTCAATTCCTAGACGTGCTTTTCTACAGACAGTGAATTCCCCACAGGGCTGTTCCGGGGGCTCCAGTCCCCCACTGCAGGAAGATGGGGCAGTAACCACACATCACCCCTTTATGACTCCCAGGGACCCTGCAGGGACAGCAGCCTCATGCTGGGCCCTAGGGTGCCCCCAAAGCACCTGGGGGGAGGGGTCAGTTAAATCCCCATGTCAAGGGGCTCCTGCTGCCTGGAGGTGACCATATCCTCACAGCCCCTCCCCCTCACAGAGACACTCCATAGCCCTCCCCCTCCCACCCCTTCCCCTTCACACTGACTCCCCCATGGACCCTCCCCCTCCCCCCCCCCCCCTCACAGACACACTTCATAGCCCTCCCCCTCACAACCCCTCCCTCCACACTGACTCCCCCATGGACCCTCCCCTTACAGCCCCTCCATTCACACATAGAGGGACTTGTTTGCTGGAGCCTGACATTACAAACTCAGGTGTGAGATTTCTGAGGATTTACTCACTGAGCTCCCTCCACCTCTCACCGCTCCCCTGAGTGCAGAGGGGCTGGGCTCAAGTAGCCAGTTTCATCCAGGTATTTCACACCCCAGGCCCCCAGAGTCTCATCTGATCATATTTACCAGTGACACTGAGCATGGGAGGTGGGTATAAGAGGTTCGGGGAGGTTGAGCCTCCCCAAACAGGGCAAGAAATGCTGTGTTGGGCTGCTGCCTTTGGACAGAACCTCCTGGGGAGTGGGGAAGCCACAAGCACTCTCACCATGGCCCCACCTGCACTCTGCCTCCATGCCCTGCCCCTGCTTGGCCTCTTCCCCTGAGGGCCCCCCCAACCCACAGGGCCCCAATCAGCGCCGAGTCAGGTCTCCATGCTGTAAATTATTCCAGTATCTGGGAAGGAAACCACACAGCCCACACCTCCAGCTCTGGCAGCTCTTTGCTCTCACTGGGATAGAAGGCAACAAATCTATCATTGCTCAGTGTGCGGCAAATGTCTCTGTGTTTTCTGCCCTTCATGGTGGGGAGTTTCCCCATTGATCATATTTCTTGCTGGGAGGGGGAGGAGAGAGAAAAGAGGGGTTTTCTCTCTGTTTTATTCCTTTCCATTTTCTGTACCTCCCTTCCCTTTCAGGGTCCTCCCTTGCATTTCACGTTGTGCAGTGACCCCCCTCCTCGCACCCAGGACTCTGAGGAATCTGGAGCAGCAAGATCCCATGTGATCTTCAGTGACCAAGGGACTTTTCCACCTTCCAGGAGATCCCAGCTTGGGACTAAAGGCAGCTCTGGCCTTTTCCTCTCTCCCTTTCTGGGGATCAAGATCATGAAGCCTCTTCCTTGCCTCCTGGGACTGAATTAATTCCCCACTATCTACCTGAAAAAAAAACAAATGTTTCTAACCCAGGCGAGTGGAGTTTAATCAGTTCTCAGCCGGAGTCCTTCACCCATGTTCCTTAGGATAGTGGTTTTCAAACTTTTTTTCCGGTGACCCAGTTGAAGAAAATTGTTGATGCCTAAGACCCAATGAACCTGGGGATGAGGGGTTTGGGGTGTGAGATGGGCTCAGGGCTGGGGCAGACAGTTGGCATGTGGGGGTGAGTGCTGTGGGTTGGGGCCAGGAAGGAGGGGTTCAGGATATGGGAGGGGGCTCTGGGCAGGGGCTTGGGGTGCAGGAAGGAATTATGGATCTGGGATGGGGTGCAGGATCTGGGGTAGGGCCAGGGATGACAGGTTTGGGGTGCAGGAAGGGGCTCCAGGTTTGGAGGGCTTAGGGCTGGGGCAGGGGGTTGGGGTACGGGTTTGGAGGTTACCTCCAGTGGCTCCCAGGCAGCAGCGCGGCGGGAGTGCTAAGGCAGGCTTCCTGCCTGTCCCGGCACTGAGGACCATGCTGCACCCCAGAAGTGGCCAGCAGCAGGTCCTGCTCCTAGGTGGAGGTCCACAAGTGGCTCTGTGCAGCTCTTGCCCACAGACACTGTGGACCCCCTGCCTAGGAGCTGGGGTGCAGCGCGGTGTCAGAACAGGTAGTCAGAACTAGTCTGCCTTAGCCAAGGAACACCATCAATTGGACTTTTAACGGCCTGGTCAGCGGTACTGAGCAGAGCTGCCATGACCCAGTGGCTTACATTCTGTGACCCAGTACTGCATCATGATACGCAGTTTGAAACCACTGCTCTATGGGATACAGACTGTGACACAGACTGACCCGGGCTCATCTCTGCATGTCCCCAATAGGGAAGGAAAGACACTGAGGGAGGAGGCAGAAGGAGTTAAATGAGGCTAGACCAGAATAGAGATTTTCTTCCTGTTAAAATGCTAGACAAGGAAGAGGGATCACATAATATCTTTTAAAGGACCAAGAAAGGGAGTGTTATTTATTCCTTCTCGTAACACAAGAACTAGGAAGGGTCACCAAATGAAATGAATAGGCTGCAGGTTTGAAATGAGCAAAAGGAAATATTTATTCACACAACATAAGAACATAAGAATGGTCATACTGGGTCATACCAAAGGTCCATCAAGCACAGTATCCCGTCCTCTGCCAGTGGCCAAAGGCAGGTGCCCCAAAGGGAATGAGAGGTTATCATCATTAAAGACAGGACCGTGGAAGGGATAGCTCAGTGGTTTGTGCATTGGCTTGCTACACCCAGTGTTGTGAGTTCAATCTTTCAGGGGGCCACTTAGGGATCTGCGGCAAAATCAGTACTTGGTCTTGCTAGTGAAAGCAGGGGTCTGGACTCGATGACCTTTTGGGGCTGATACCAGTCAGTTCTGTGTTCTTGGGGAACCAGGGTGCAGTATCCAGCCTGACTCATGAAAGACACTCCTCCCCCCCACCCCAGCCTCTGCTTAAACCAAAACCCATCAGAGAAAAAAACTTGCAGAGAGCAGTGAAGGGCGTTGAGAGACACACCTGGACCCCTCCTGACAAGGGTGACAAGATTAAGACATCTCTATTAGCATACAGAATGAAGAACAGAGAACTGCACTGAACTCTGGGACCAGAGAAAGCAGGGAAGCACTGCATCATGGGAATCTCTGCTCCAGATGCTAATGAACCTATGCCTGCACACACCCAGCTCAGCAGTTATGAGACCAATTCTAGTAATGAATCCTTGATTGATAGCCAAAATACTGAAGCAGCCTAGTTCCATTGTGAGCTCCCTGGAAGAAAACACCACTCATGGCCAAGAGTGATCAGCTCCTATTGTCTAGCCTAAAGAAAACCCTTGAGTCATCAGCTTACCCATAAACAAATCTAGTGTTCTCCCTTGAACCATTGTATTTTCTCTACAAAAATCCCTACTCACCCTCCAGTGTTCTGATGCTTAGATCCAAACTATGCATCAGTTCCACTGGAACTCCATCTTCTCCTGACTGATTGTGCTGGGGGCTCTGCCTGTCTCCAGCACTCAGGACCCTGAGCTACCACCATCACCTGGGAACCCCAACCAGTTCAAGCCTCATGGAGTGGGTGAGATCCCCCTCTTTCTCTCTCTCTGTTTTCCTTTCTACCTTAGGTATTAACCTTTAATAATGTATCTTATGTTGGTTTAGCCCTCCTTGTGTAGTTATCACTATTATTCAATAAATAAAATTTATGGTTAAGTTGGTTGCTTCTCTCTCTCTTGCTGAACTTTACTCGTTTGTGTTTTTAGCTTCCCCCATTCACTCTACAGCAACACTTCTTTTATCTAAGCTAAAGATCCCTGCAGCGCCCAAAATACTGTGGGGTTTGCTATCAAGTAGGTTACGGCCAGTACAATTGTGATGTGAGAGTGGGGATAGGGACGTGCTGAATCTGGGACACAGCTTGAAAGTGCTGCTTGACCCAGTCTATGGAGCCCAGGGGCATATAAGGAGAGGCAGCTTGAAAGTGCTGCTTCATCCAGCCCAGTGAGTCAAGAGACATATAAGGGGTCAGCTTGACAGTGCTGATGGACCCGGTCCGCTCAGATTTGCTCTGTTAATGTATGTGTGGGTGTTCATCCGGTTCTGGGGCTGGAGTAACCCAGCCCTAGGGAACCTAGGTCCTGCAGGGTAGCTCCATTGGGAGGGGAGTTGCAGAAGGGAGAAGTAGAGTGCCATATGAAAACACAAGTGACACAAGCAGTACATTGATAGAATTACAGAATCCCCTCCCCCAGAAGAGTAACCCAAATAAATGAGCATACCCCAAAGTAACGGGCAAATCTGGTAACAGGGTCCCTTCCAGCTCTATGAGATAGGTATAGCTCCATATATTAAGTGATCCATGTCCTGTCACGCAATCCCAGCTTCTGGCAAACAGAGACTAGGGACACTATTCCTGCCCAGTTAACCTGGGGAACTCTTTGCCAGATGATGTTGTGAAGGCCAAGACTAGAACAGGGTTCAAAAAAGAACATGAGGAGTGCATGGAGGATAGGTCCATCAATGGCTGTGAAGCTGGCAATGGGCAACAGGGGATGGATCACTTGATTACGTGTTCTGTTCATTCCCTCTGGGGCGCCTGGCACTGGCCACTTTCGGAAGACAGGATAGTGGCCTAGATGAACTGGTCTGACTCACTATCTCTGTTCTTTTGTTCTAACTGCTGTTTATGGAAGAGATGACCTTTCGGGCTACACAGAACTGAAGAAGTGTTCTGGGTTAGCTCCAAAGCTTGCCTCTTTCACCAACAGAGGTTGGTCCTTTACAAGCTCTTACCCTCACCCACCTTGTCTCTTTTGGACTCTGAAAAGTGCATTCTCTCAACTCCTTCTGGAGAGAAGTTAAGCTTTCCCTTTGGGAAACTATCAGGCTGAAGCAATTGTATTGATTGTGACACTAGAATCGAAGGATTATTTAATATTATAAATAAATGAGACTAAACCTGAGCTTCCAGTTTTCAAATTGTTTTTTCAAACTCAATTGCCAATTCTCTTCAAGAAAGGACTCCAGGATGCCTGCCCAGCCCAGCAAAACTAGCAAAGAGAAAGCCCCCCCGTGTTGCTCTTAGTCCCAAGTGGATTGTTCAATGGCAGAGAGAGTTGGTTTGTTTGGTGCTGAGAAAGCGACCAGGAAAGGTCTCTAGGCACCAGATCTCCCTGCTTCTTCGAGGACACACCTGGCTCCTTTCAGGCCCCAGTCATTTCTGTAGGAGGGTCCTATATGTGCTTAGCCAAAAGCCTTTCAAAGCCTTCTTAGTGCAGTTGGCAATATGTTAGTTTCATAATCTGAAAATCCTGACTTCAAAGCTCAGAGAGAGCAGATGGTTTTCTCCTTGCTTAAACTTTTTCTAAAGGAAATCGCAGAGAAAAGAGACTGGAACAAACTGATTTCTGGACAACCTCCCATCATCTAACAAACACACAGAGACTTTTCTAAGACATTAACTCTTCCTTCTCTTTTATGACTCTTTAATGCATCTGGAAATACCAGTTCCTAGAAACCCCTTTCCACAGAGAACACAACCACAGAGCAATGAGAAAGCTGAGGGCTGCCAGGTTGTTGTGGGTGAGTAGTTAAGGGGATGCAATTAAAGTCCAGCAGAGTCACCCCCCTCCTCTCCACCTCCAAGCAGCTTTGAATCGTGATGACTGTGATGCTGAGTTTCCACTGCCTCAGCATCCTCGACCCCCACTGGAGGCCAGTGTAGAGTCCTTAGATCCCTGTTCATATTTCAGACCCCAGCCGGTGCAGCATCCCCATCCAGCAACTCACCATCTACCCCAGGTGAACCAGCTGGTGGGCTGCATCCACAGGCAGATAGCTTATAACGCTCCCGTCAGAGCAGTGGTAGCAGCTGTTGGCAGCTAATCCCCACCTAAGGTTTGGGGGAAGGAGCTGGGGAGCACTTGTTATTTCTTTTGTGCATTGAGTCTCAGGCCTGGTCTACACTACGCGTTTAGGTCGACTTTAGCCGCGTTAAATCGAATTTAGCCTGGACACGTTCACACGACGAAGCCCTTTCTTTCGACTTAAAGGGCCCTTTAAACCGGTTTCTTTATTCCACCTCCGACGAGGGGATTAGCGATAAAATTGGCCTTAGGGGGTCAGATTTGGGTTAGTGTGGATGGAATTCGACGTTATTGGCCTCTGGGAGCTATCCCACAGTGCTTCATTGTGACCGCTCTAGACAGCACTCTCAACTCAGATGCACTGGCCAGGTAGACAGGAAAAGCCTCGCGAATGTTTGAATTTCATTTCCTGTTTGCTGAGCGTGGAGAGCACAGGTGACCACGCAGAGCTCATCAGCACAGGTAACCGTGATGGAGTCCCAGGATCGCAAAAGAGCTCCATCATGGACAGAACGGGAGGTATGGGATCTGCTTGCCATATGGGGAGATGAATCAGTGCTGTCTGAACTCCGAAGCAGTAAACGAAATGGCAAAATATTAGAAAAGGTCTCCAAGGCCATGAAGGACAGAGGCCATAACAGGGACGCACAGCAGTGCCGCGGGAAAATTAAGGAGCTAAGGCAAGCCTACCACAAAGCCAGAGAAGCAAACGGAAGGTCCGGGGCTGAGCCGCAAACATGCCGCTTCTATGCGGAGCTGCATGCCATTCTAGGGGGTGCAGCCACCACTACCCCAACCGTGTACTATGAGTCCCTCACTGGAGAAACACACAGGGAAGAGGGTTCGGTGTACGAGGAAGATGAGGATGAAGATAATGTAAATAGCTCACAGCAGCAAGGAAGCGGAGAAACCGGTTTCCCAAACAGCCAGGATATGTTTATCACCCTGGACCTGGAACCAGTAACCCCCGAACTCACCCAAGACCCTGTGGGCACACAGGGTACCTCTGGTGAGTGTACCTTTGTAAATATTACACATGGTTCAAAAGCAAGCGTGTTTAATGATTAATGATTAATTTGCCCTGGCAATCGCGGCCAGTACAGCTACTGGAAAAGTCTGTTAACGTGTATGGGGTCGGAAATCCTCCAGGGACATCTCCAGAAAGCTCTCTTTCATGTACTACCAAAGCCTTTGCAAAAGGTTTCTGGGGAGGGCTGCCTTATCCCGTCCGCCATGGTAGGACACTTTACCACACCAGGCCAGTAGCACGTAGTCTGGAATCATTGCATAACAAAGCATGGCAGCGTATGGTCCCGGTGTTTGCTGGCATGCAGACAACATCCATTCCTTATCGCTCTTTGTTATCCTCAGGAGAGTGATATCATTCACGGTCACCTGGTTGAAATGGGGCAATTTTATTAAGGGGACATTCAGAGGTGCCCCTTCCTGCTCTGCTGAACAGAAATATTCCCCGCAGTTAGCCACGCGATGGGGGGGAGGGGTGAAGTGATCATCCCAGAGAATTGGGTGTGTGGGGGAGGGGAATTTGTTGGGTTTGTGCTGCACGTTAACCCTGAAACCGCAGCCCCTCCTTTTACATTGCAAACCCATTTTAAATGGCCAACCAATGGTGCTTGGTATGGTTAATGAGAGCAGTACTGTTTGATACCATCCCCACATGTTAAGAAGGTTAAAAAAGCCAAAAGACTGTGTGTCTTACCATGGCTGCCTGCAAGCTGAAATCTGTGGCCTGGCACTGCGTGAGTGATCTCTCACACCAAACCGGGAGGCCCTCAATATAAGAGGAAAAATGCGACCTTGTAACTAAAGCACATGTGCTGTGTGATGTGAACAACAAAATGTAACGTGAAAGAGTGTACCCATTGTTCTCTAAAATGTATCTTTTTTAACCACCTCTCCCTTCTCCACCAGCTGCAAATCTTACTCCTTCACAGAGGCTAGTGAAGATTCGAAACCGGAAGCGAAGGACGCGTGATGAAATGTTTACAGAACTACAGACTGCCTCCCACGCTGACAGAGCACAGCAGAATGCGTGGAGGCAGTCAATTACTGATTATAGAAAAGCCCAATATGAGTGAGAGGAGAGGTGGCGTGCAGAATCACGGGCTGAAGAGCAGAGGTGGCGTGCTGAATCGCGGGCTGAAGATGAGAGGTGGCGTCAGCTTGCACACAGAAGGCAAGAGTCGATGCTCTGGCTGCTGGAGCATCAAACTAATATGCTACAGCGTATGGTTGAGCTTCAGGAAAGGCAGCAGGAGCAGAGACCGCCGCTACAGCCCCTGTGTAACCAACAGCCCTCCTCCCCAAGTCCCATTGCCTCCTCACCCAGACGCCCAAGAACACGGTGGGGGGGCCTCCGGCCACCCAGTCACTCCACCCTAGATAATTTCCCGAGCAATAAGTGTTAAAGTTTTAAAGTTTTAAACTGCAGTGTGTCCTTTTCCTTCCCTCCTCCCCCACCCATCCCGGGCTACCTTTGCAATTATCCCCCTAGTTGTGTGATGAATTAATAAAGAATGCATGACTGTGAAGAAACAATGACTTTATTGCCTCTGCAAGTGGAGCTTGAAGGGGGGAGGGTAGGGGAGGGTGGGGTGGGGTGGCTGGTTTACAAGGAAGTACAGTTAACCGGGTGGGTGGGGGGGCGGAGATTTCATCAAGGAGAAACAAGCAGAAGTTTTACACCGTAGCCTGGCCAGTCACAAAACTAGTTTTCAAAGCTTCTCTGATGCGCGCCTTGCCATGCTGTGCTCCTCTAACCGCCCTGGTGTTTGGCTGCGCGTAATCAGCGGTCAGGCGATTTGCCTCTCCCTCCCACCCCACCATAAATGTCTCCCCCTTACTCTCACAGATATTGTGGAGCGCACAGCAAGCAGCAATAACAATGGGGATATTCTTTTCGCTAAGGTCTGAGCGAGTCAGTAAGCTGCGCCAGCACGCTTTTAAACGCCCAAATGCACATTCCACCATCATTCAGCACTTGCTCAGCCTGTAGTTGAACAGGTCCTGACTCCTGTCCAGGCTGCCTGTGTATGGCTTCATGAGCCATGGCATTAAGGGGTAGGCTGGGTCCCCAAGGATAACGATAGGCATTTCAACATCCCCAACGGTTATTTTCTGGTCCGGGAAGAAAGTCCCTTCCTCCAGCTTTCGAAACAGACCAGAGTGCCTGAAGACGCGAGCATCATGTACCCTTCCCGGCCAGCCCACGTTGATGTCGGTGAAACGTCCCTTGTGATCCACCAGGGCTTGCAGCAGCATTGAAAAGTACCCCTTGCGGTTTATGTACTTGGTGGCTTGGTGCTCCGGTGCCAAGATAGGGATATGGGTTCCGTCTATTGCCCCACCACAGTTGGGGAATCCCATTGCAGCAAAGCCATCCACTATGGCCTGAACGTTTCCCAGAGTCACTACCCTTGATATCACCAGGTCTCTCATTGCCCTGGCAACTTGGATCACAGCAGCCCCCACAGTAGATTTGCCCACTCCAAATTGATTCCCGACTGACCGGTAGCTGTCTGGCGTTGCAAGCTTCCACAGGGCTATCGCCACTCGCTTCTCAACTGTGAGGGCTGCTCTCATCCTGGTATTCTGGTGCTTCAGGGCAGGGGAAAGCAAGTCACAAAGTTCCATGAAAGTGCCCTTACGCATGCGAAAGTTTCGCAGCCACTGGGAATCGTCCCACACCTGCAGCACGATGCGGTCCCACCAGTCTGTGCTTGTTTCCCGGGCCCAGAATCGGCGTTCCACGGCATCAACCTGCCCCAGGAACACCATGATTTCCACATTGCTGGGGCCTGTGCCTTGTGAGAGGTCTAGGTCCATGTCCATTTCCTCATCACTCTCGTCGCCGCGCTGCAATCGCCTCCTCCTCGGCTGGTCCTGGTTTTGCTTTGGCATGTCCTGGCTCTGCATATACTCCAGGACAATGCGCGTGGTGTTCATAGTGCTCATAATTGCCGCAGTGATCTGAGCGGGCTCCATGATCCCAGTGCTAGCTATGGCGTCTGGTCTGAAAAAAGGCGTGAAACTAATATCTGACGGACCAGGGGAAGGAGGGAGGGAGGGGAGGGAGGGGCGAGTGACAACACGGCGTACAGGTACAGGGAATTAAAATCAAGAAAGGTGGCTGTGCATCAGGGAGAGAAACAAACAACTGTCACACAGAATGCCCCCCCCCCCGAGATTGAACTCCAAAGCCTGGGTTTAGCAGGCCGTTGATTTGACGGAGGGAGGGGGAAAGGAAATGAATACAGAACAAATCTATTTTTTACATCTTAAGACGACGGTGCAGCATGACTGATAGCCCTCGGCATTTTCTGGGTGCTTGGCAGCAAATACTGGGCGCTTGGCAGTTAGCCTTCAGGCCTATTGCACCATCTGATACCCACTGCAGTATGACAACGATGGATACCAGTCATAATATACTATCTACTGCCAAAAGGCAAGGGGTTGCTGCTGTGTAGCAATGTAGCCCCACGTCTGCCAGCCCCATGTCTGCCAGC
>NW_020695481.1:0-8772 GCF_002925995.2 Terrapene triunguis
GTCTACGCAGAAGATGGGAGATGTCATTCCCAGCTTGAGTAGACATACATGCACTAGATCTGCTCAAGGTAGCACCCTAAAAATAGCGGGATGGCCGACGCAACCCAGGTAATGGCTTAGACTCGCTGCCTGAGTAGCACCCAGAGGGTTGGGTGATCAACAATGGAAGCAAGTTGGGATTTTATTAAAGCAGAAGTCGGACCAGCTATGGATAACTTTGCTAAGGAAACAGCCATTTTATCCAGGCTTCCAACACCACTATATAAAATATGTTTTTGCAAATGTACTTGGCCCTCTGGTCATCCTAAAAATACTCAGTGGATGAAATCAAGATACAAAGCAAAGCATGAACTGAAGACAGCAATTCTTATTACACTGAGAAGTTCTGTAAGAGTTGCTTTATGTACCGGAATACTGTATATTTCCTCAGGCTCTGGGGAAAAAAAGAACCAAACAGCTTTGTTCTTTTCAGTTTTTTTGAAACAAATATCATGCCCTGGCTAAACACATCAATAGATGGTTTAGAAAGATTAGAGAGGGTCTGGGCAGTAAGAAGAGGCAGGTTCGGATCCAGATTTTGGATCCTACTACCGGGAGTTCAGGGTGCGTGAATTTGAGATTCTCACTATGATAACTCTTTCACCCCTCAGTAGATTATCTTGCACTTATAACATACAGAACCTTTCACCCTAAACATTTTCACACAGGAATCATTTCCTGCACTACCAAAATGCAGCCATCACTGCACAGCAATATCGCACAGCAGTTTAGGACAGGAAGTGGAGAATACCTTATGCGATGTAAAGCATATGGGGGAATTAAGTAGACCTAAGGAATCCTGTCAAATTCCAGTTCAGACAATTAGGTTGCCTTTTAGGTAGGCAGGCTATAAAGTTTCATTTGGAATTGGGGCACTGTACAAGAGTTTGCCGGGACTCGACCCTCTCCGGGGCGGCGGGGAGCCACACCGGCTCACTACACCCCGTTGAGCTTGGGGGGGGATTCGTCCAGCCGTGGGGTCTCCCTCGGCAGCTCTTGCTGTAACCAAAAGAAACACGGTAAGCCCGGCTCAGGGCGGGGCAACAATGCTAAGTTAGGGCTATTGCCCGCAGTCAGGGCTGAGCAACAAATAAGTACAGAGGATTAGGCCCAGGCCCTAGGTCAGGGCGGGGCAACAAACGCTGAGTCAGGAGCTCAGGCTCTCAGTCAGGGCTGAGCAACAAATAGTAGGCTCCAAGCCTCCAAAGGCCTGGGAGAGGGGGAGACTGCCACCCACGGGTTGGGTGGCAGAGGGGGACACAGGCCCTCCCACTCCACTGCATCCCTGCCCCGGGCCCTAGCAGCGGCAGAAGACCCGCTGCTGAGTCAGTGGGGATCCTGGCCGCAACACACTGACATGGGCTCTGGCAGTGCTGCAGCCAGACTAGGGTCAGCTGCCTCCAGGCTACTTCCAGACTCCCCCTCAGGTAGTACCTGGATCTGGGTGTTGTCCTCCGGGGGGTCCAGTACCATGGGTTCCTCTGGGTAGTGGGCAGGCGGCAGGCCCGGAAGCTCCTACGGGTAGCGGGCGCGGGGCAGGCCCAGCAACTCCTCCAGGTAGCGGGCGCAGGGCAGGCCCGACCAGTCCTGGCGGCCGCCTTGGGCCGCGGGGTCTTCCCAGTCACGAGCTAGGCTGGAGATGTCTGGTCTCTCCAGCGGCTGGGGCCTGAGTGAGCGCTGAGGACGAGCCTTTATACTCCCGGGTCGCTGCCTGACCCTCTGAGGGGCGGGCTCAGGGCTCCCTAGCTCTGCCCACTCTGGCCTCCGGGTGGGCTCTTCCCCTTCCGGGGCGGCGGGGAGCCACACCACCTCACTACAAGCACAAATCCCACTCGAGTGAAAGACACTAGTGTCTTTAATGACCACTTGTAATCAGGCCTTGGTTGTCAGGGAAAGAGAGCACCTCCAGAAGAACAGTGGTCCTGAGTACCCTGCTATGCTATTTATGTGGCACTGATTCAGAGGGAAGAGTGGGGTGTGGGCCTGTAAGCAAAGGAAAAGGGTATATTGAGATAAGATCTTATCTGGCCCAGGGGTACATTATGTGCCCAATCTGCATGTACTAGGGCAAGGATTGCATGTTCTTAAAGTGTTGCACAAGACTGAGCACATTGTCAGCTCTCAGATAATCATGAGTAGCGCCAGAGGTTCCTAGACTGGCTGATGTCCAGTTTCAGGGAGTTGGGAAGGGGCAGGACTGACAGTGACCAGTCAGACAGTTTATGCTGCTGTAGCACTGGCTCCTCATGCAGCATGGAACTAATGCTGTAGGGAGCTGCTATGGGGCCAGAAAGCAGAAGGGGCGATTACAGATACAGGAGAAGAGGAAGCAAGGAGAAGTAAGTCACTGAGGGGTACGAAATGCAGAGATGATGTGAATGGATCTAAGGATCAGGGAACAGGACCATATTGGGACTCCTACTTCTGTTTTTGCCCAGGGCTCTGCAAAACCTTCTGCAACACTCAACAGCTAAACATTTCCTGTAGGAACTATGTGTTGCTGGAGGTCTTCCAAGCTATGAGCCAAACCATCCCTGGTTACCTTGTGAGATCTGAAAGGGTAACAGTTCAAAAAGGCATGAAATAATATTCCACTTCCATTCAAACAAATACTTTCACTAATACAGAAGGTGCTGGAGAAGACTAGACAAGAGACATGAGTGCCTTGTTAGTCAGGCAATGGCACCTTGAAAATAAATTTTACTGAGCTAGACCTATGTATCAGGAAGAGAGAGCAGATATTTGCTGCAAAACAGCATCTTTGGCAACAAGAAAGCAGAAATACATCTTTTTTTTAAATATGCAATTGCTGTGAGATGAGTTAACAGGAAACAGAATAGAGACAGAAAATGAGCAAACAGAGTTTTAACTTCTGGCTATTGCTTCCAGAAGTTAACACATTTTCTTTTTAATTAAAAACTCTTTTTAATCTGAGGTTTGTCTCTAAACCTGTTTTCTCCTCTCTACAACAGATCTTGACTGCTGATGCAACAACCACTATTCTGTGCTAACCATGCTAATATTCTCTGAAGTACAGCTGGCTGGAAAACAAGAATTCTGTTTTGCAACAAAATTGGGATTTCAGAGGGTTTTTTTGTCCTGATGCAGAATGAATACAGATTTTTCAAAAATGTTTGTGAAAAAGAAAAATACTTGGTGATGAGGGAACTCAACAGGGATGTTGGAGATCCTGGTTCAAGTCCCTGCTCTGATTCAGAGAGTCAATCTCAATTTCTCCTGTTGGAATTGTTCCATTTTGTATAAATCATCATTGGCTAGAGACACAGAGACTGACTTGATAGCCCTGGTCGTTAGGACATCTGCCTGATTTCCAGTCAGGACTTGAACCCAGGTCTCCTTTTGTGCTACTCTGGTTTTAATCTCTCTCTAAATTACATCATGGACCCAAGAAACCTTCCTGAGGAAAGTTTAATCAAAAGAGAGACATTTTTGCCAGTAGTTTGTTTCAACATTTTCTGACAAAAAAAGTCAAAAATTCCCCAACTAGCTTTACTCCTGACAGACCAACGCTGTTCCCAGATACAATTGACGCTTTTGCTCCAATCTCTGTTCCAGGCCTTGCTCAGATCCAAAGTCCTACGCCTGAACCCTGTTCAGAGGAGGATGATTTGGTAGCACAAGCCTATTTACATTTAAAACCCTACACTTGACTGAAGTGATTAGATCAGTCACTAGAAAGTGACCCAAGCAACTATAACAACCTACCACCTTAACAGCTAATTCCTTTACTTAGGATGGGATTGGATTTGGGATTCTGAAGGCATGAAGGGAAAATCCTGCCAACGTTGATGTCAGTGGGATCTTTGCCATTGGCTTCAATGGGACCTGGATTTCTCTCATGAGATTCAGTCTCCGATGACGACCATGGTCTCAGTGCATATACATCAATAATTCATTAAGCATATATCAAGTTATATTTGCTGCAGCAATAGGGTTACCATTGGTCCGGATTCTGCCGGACATGTCCGGCTTTTTTGAGTTAAAAATAGCGTCCGGGAGTAATTTGTAAATGTCCAGATTTCCGCCCCCCCATTCAGAGTGCGTGCGGCTGACAGGGCAGCCGGCCAGATCGTGCCACTCGCAGGGGGCTCTGGCAGCCAGAGCCCCTCCTCCGCTTCCCCCCTCCTCTCCCCTGCAACTTGAGATCACTCCGCTCCTCTCTCTCCCTCCCTCTCACTCCCTGCATTCGCAGATCGCCAGCCGGCCATTCGCATCGGGCCTCTGGCAGTCTGGAGCTCCTCCCCCTGCTCCTGCTCCTGCTCCCCCTCCCCTGCTGCCCAGCGCCCTGCTCCGCAGCACTCTGTTCTGAGTGGCACGGTAAGGGGGCCAGGGGGTCAGAGAAGGGGCAGGGAGGTTCTGGAGGGGGCAGTCAGGGGACAGGGAGCAGAGGGGTTTAGATGGGTCGGGAGTTCTTGGGGGGGGGCTGTCAGGGGGTGGGGATGGTTGGATGGGGCGTGGGAGTCCCTGGTGTCTGTCTGGGGGTGGGGGTGTGGATAAGGGTTGGGGCAGTCAGGGGACAAGGAGCAGGGAGGCTTAGATAGGGGGTGGAGTCCTGGGGGGCAATTAGGGGCAGGGCTCCCAGGAGGGGGCAGTCAGGGGACAAGGAGTGGGGGGTGAGGGTTGGATATTCTAAGGGGGGCGGGAAGTGAGAGGGAGTGGAAGGGGCAGGGGCGGGGCTAGGGCAGGATGGGGCGGGGCTAGGGCAGGGCTCCTCCCGTCCTCTTTTTTGATTGTTTAAATATGGTAACCCTATGCAGCAGACAATGCACAGTAACACTTGAAGTTAAAGTTGGACGAATGCCTATGGGGTCCTTTTCAGTTGCTTGTAACTCTGTCTTGCCTTTTCATCAGAAACTTAGCAGGTTTGTTCTCAGGCGAGATATGAATTTTTCTAGAAAGTTTAAGCCTGAATTGATTCAGCACTTTTCAAGAACCAAGAGTGACAAAAAATTACATTTTGCACTAAAACATTTTTTTGCTACCTTATTTCAAATGTCCCTGGGACGCAAATGGTGGTTGATAGAAATTTCAAGTCTGTCAGGAAAATCATACCTTAGTCACAGGTGGTTTTTTTGGAATCTATGTAAAGTGACTGTCACAATTATAAAGGGCTTTTATAATATACTTTGTGCAAGTGCATTAGATTTTGTAATGTGATTTTTATAGGTCTGATGGTGTTCTGTTGGTTTTATGCATACATGCATAGCTTTGGAAACACCATAGGCACTTTTGTGCATTTCTCTAATAATTACAAAAGGAAGCAAGCACAGCTCCAAAGAAATCCTCCCTTTTGCCTTACAATAGGTTTTGCATGTGTATGGAAGGAGACAGGGTCTCTAAAGAAAACCTGCCTTTCTTCATGTGATAAAGAAGTGTGCAGAAAGAGTGAAGCAAAAGGTCTGTCTCATTGACTTGTTGCTCACAGAATGGTCTCAAGTTGCATCGGGGGAGGTCTAGGTTGGATATTAGGAAACACTATTTCACTAGGAAGGTGGTAAAGCACTGGAATGGCTTACCCAGGGAGGTGGTGGAATCTCCATCCTTAGAGGTTTTTAAGGCCTGGCTTGACAAACCCTGGTTGGGATGATTTTGTTGGGGTTGGTCCTGCTTTGAGCAGGGGGTTGGACTAGATGACTTCCTGAGGTCTCTTCCAACCCTAATCTTCTATGATTCTATGATATGATTCTATGACTGCACGGTACTATATGTATAACTGCCTAGAAAAGAGTTGTACATGGTAGAATTACTTTGTTTCTTCATTTTTTATTTTTTTTAAACATAAGAAATTGCATTAAAATATATTAAACAGTTAAGTTTGCTAAGTGAAGCACTCAGTCCAGAACCAACAATTAAGGCTGCCAGAAAAACCTTAACTCTGTCACTAGTGTCTTATTACATGATCACATAGTATCCTTTCCACAGGCTCCCTGCCTCACTCAGCTTGCTTGCTGGACAGAGAATGTTGTACTGGGAACTGGTTTGGAGCCCAGAACACCTTTCCCTGGTAGTACTAGCCCTTCTACCTTCACTGTAGGTGTATGGTGTAGAGAGAATTAGGTGGGGGTGCATTGAAAAAATATAACGCTCTAGTGATTATGGCACTGGACTGTGACTCAGGAGATCTGGGGTCTTTTCCTCCCTTTGCCACAGACTTCCTATGTGACATTGGGCAAGTTACTTAATCTCTCAGTTTGGCTATGAAAGATGTGGATGATGCTTCACTACCTCAAAAGGGTATTGAGGATTAGTTCATTGTCTGAGACATGCTCTGATAGTATTACCATGAACAGCAGTGGGGGGGGGGGAGGAAACAAAAAAGAAAAAGGTTTCTTAGTGCAGAACTGGACTTGTGTGTAGTTAGTAAGGTATAAGGTGACACTGGAGGATAACAATAGAAAGAAAGTTAACAGCAGCCTCACTCACTGCGCACTGTTCATCTTGTGTATGGAAGGACCGAGGGGATCTGCAGAAAATGAGATCACTTAGTAAAATATTATCACACTACATGTGCAAAATGGGAATGTAATGGTAATGAGAGTTGTGTTGTTTAAAGCAAAGACCGCCTGTTCATTTTATTTTTCCCTGATATTTGCTTGCGATGCCTTCTTTCTCCAGGCTACA
This sequence comes from Terrapene triunguis, assembly GCF_002925995.2. Classification (NCBI taxonomy): domain Eukaryota; kingdom Metazoa; phylum Chordata; order Testudines; family Emydidae; genus Terrapene; species Terrapene triunguis. Next base: position 6,682 of record NW_020695481.1, read on the forward strand.
AAAACATACTAAACTGGAGATGTAACACAAATGTTTACCCAGTGAGTGACGTTTTAAAACTATATCAATACAGAAGTGATCCAAATTTCCCTTCCTAGTGAAAGAACAAATAATAAAGTAAGGAACATGGATCTCATTTCTACTAATACTAAACACCTGGATAGGTCCAAGAGATGGCACGGATTTGCAGGCAGTTTTTAACACATGTGTAGCATGTAGGTTGGTACATGCATGACACAGCCTGAGTAAACTTCCTCCTCAGATATATGTGACATTCTACCACATTAAGAAGGATAGCTCTCAAGTCTCCACATTCCCTGACATTGGTTGTTCCAAATTAGTTATGGCCACTTTGCTCAAATGGTTTGAAAAGGAAAGTTTAAATATCATCTTACCTCAGTTACACACAATTAGGGCATTGTATAGGCATTGTTAACCCCGATGGAAGCTTCTATATCAAATTTAGCCTCTGTGGTATTGTATGGTATGCCCCACCCCTACCACAAAGAGCAGGTCTCTATCGCCGCAAGTTGTGAGCAGGTGCCTTAGATGGTCTCTGGAAAAGGACATGGAGTCTGATCGCTACCACAGAACAGTGTAAGATGCAATGGAACTGCAGACCTGAACTCTCAAAATGAGCACAAGTTAATGCTGGCATGATGGCAAACCCTGTCCTCTTTGGCATCTGCACATAGTTCTTCAAGACTCTGCATACCATGGATCAAACTCACCATTACAAAATCCACTGAGTAGTGCCCACTTCAGTCTGCAGTAAAATTGCCCCCCTCGTGGTCTAAGGTCACACTACAGGCCGCCTGCCTCTCTCTTCGCCCTCTTCAGGACCCTTAAGAAAACTCAGTCCAACGGTAATTAAATTACTCCCCTTCTGGGCCCCAATGTATTTAGTCCTCTGGGTACACACTAGTCCTCCAGGCCCCAACCCTCATTCACTGTCTCTCTCCCCTTAGGCAGAGAGTTCCCAGCCCTCCTTCCCAGAGCTAGGTCCTATCACAATCACTCCCAGATTTGCCTGGCTAGAGTTCAGCCTCCTGGGTCTGACTACTCAACTCCCCCTAGTCTCGGGTCTTTCCTTCAAGAACCTCTCACTCCCTATAGGTTCCTGAGCTTCCCCATTCCTGCTGCCCTTTATAAGGGAATCCTCTGTCCTCCATCAGGCCCCATCCAGGCTGCTAACATGGCACAGGTAGGCTGGAGCAGTTCTTTCCGTAATCAGGGTTGGCTGGCCCCAGGCCTCCAACCCCTAAGGGGCAAACCACTGTGCTATAGCTCCACTGTGTTACCCACACACAGATGTACTATGTGCAGGTTTAGCTACAACAGAAACCAAGATATCTGCAGAAACACGGTTCTCTCAATATTGGGCTCATAATTTAACTTGGGGGTTCCCTATGGGTGTGTCAAGACCACAGCTGGGAGGTGTAATACCCAGTTCACATTGACATACATGTGCTAGCTCTCACTGAGCTAGCATGCTAAAAATAGCAGAGTGGTCACATGGACAGCAGCCTGGCTTGGCCCCCCATGTACATATTGTGATGCTCTGTACCTCGGGGGGACACCCTACAAACCCATGTTCATCTTTATAAAATGATTGTGTGGTATCCAATGCAAAGTTTGTCATGTTGGGTGTCTTCGGAAGGCTCATGATGCACTGAGCATGGTTGTTATAGTGATGTTATAGTAATTGTTACAGTAATGTTATAGTAAGGTTGTAGGTTATAATTTCATGTATATAGTTATGAGGCTGAAAATGTATCCTCATGGCTTAAAGCAAACCCAGTCAAAAAACTCTCCAAGAACAGAGAGGCAGTTCACACATCGTCAGGGCGTGGATGGGACAAACCCAGCCCAGCCTCACATGAACAATGAACACTGGCTCAGGCAGCAACAAAAGAATCTGTTTGTTAGACCCTGGAGGGAGTCCCCCCCTTCCTTTGGGCAGTTTGAGACTGCGATGAGGTAATGCTCACCTGACTCTGAAAGGGGGGGGGGGCAAAGCCAGGAGGGAAGAAAGGACATGATAAAAGGGAGAGACATTTTGCCATGCTCTCTCTCTTCCAGCTACATCTA
>NW_020695482.1:0-1894 GCF_002925995.2 Terrapene triunguis
AGCGGACGGGGAAGATGAAGAAGGAGATGAGGAGGACGAGGCAGTCGACAGCGCTGGCACCGCTGATTTCCCCGACAGCCAGGAGCTCTTCATCACCCTTACCGAGATCCCGTACCAACCGTCCCCATCCCTTACCCCGGACACAGAATCAGGGGAAGGATCAAGCAGTAAGTGCTGTAAACATGTAAACATTTATTTAAAACAGAACGGTAATATTTATACTATTAACAATGTATATTTATAAAAGTGCTGTAAACTAGTAAAAAAATAATCAGGTACAAAACAGGAATATTTACAAAGGTAACAAATGGGTTTTGCATGATTTCTCTGTCTTAGGCTCTTCTCAATTTAGTCCCAAGTATTTTAAAAAAATTTCACAATGTCCGTTACTACATGATTCCCAGGCCCAAGACGCTCCACTCCAAAGTCCCAGTGCACCTACGCGAAAATCCGGTCAATGTGGCCGGGGATCGACGAGAAATCCTCGTAGGAGAACTCCTCGTAGGTCTCGTGGAGGTAGAGCTCAAGCCTGTTGATCAGGTTCCGGGGTAGGGCGATCTTAGTGGGCCCTCCGTGGTAGCAGACATGTCCCCTCCACGCCACAATCAAGTACTCCGGGATCATCGCACGACATAGCATGGCGGCATACGGCCCCGGTTTCTGCATGCTTTCCCGCAGCATGCGTTCTCTCTGGGTGTCCGGGATCCTCAGGAGGGTGATGTCGCTCATGACGCCCTGCTTTGAATTAGGGAGGGGAATGTTAGTATTGGGACTGCTTTACAGCCACGCGGTGGAGGGAGAGGGGCAGCATACAGGGATCTTTCCCTGGGACAGCCGCGAGGGGGTGGGACAGGGGCAGAGTTGATGCTGTCCTGATTGCTGGCAGCAGAGACTGGCATTGCTTTCAATGTGAAAGGAGGCCAGTGCTACTGCTGGAGTTTTAAGCAGCCACAAGTCTGCGGCTTACCATTATTGCCCGCTCCAGAAGTTCAGGTCTCCAGCCACAGTTCTCTGAACACTCCAAGACCTCCGCAAGTCCACAGGCACTGAAGGCGACGGCCGAAAATTCGACCTTGTCCTGAGTGCGCATGTGAGAGGTGCAGTGCATGGTCTTGTTCACAGAGAAAGACTAGGTTCTTTGTATACAATTTCATTTATCTGTCTCAGGAATTCACTCCCTTTTTAAAATTCACACAGACACATCTGCGACTGTCTCCCAACCCAGCCTGTCAGCACACTCCCAGAGGCTAGCGCAGATTAGGCGGAGGAAGAAGAAGACGCGTGAAGACATGTTCTCAGAACTAATGGGCTGCTCCCGAGCCCAGGCAGCCCAGCAGACACAGTGGAGGGAGAACTTGTCACAAATGCACCGAGCAGTCATGGAACGGGAGGAGAGGTGGCGTCAGGAGGACCAACAGGCTACTGAAAAGCTGCTTGGACTAATGAGGGAGCAAACGGACACGCTCCGGCGCCTTGTGGATGTTCTGCAAGACCGGAGGCAGGAGGACAGAGCCCCGCTGCAGTCTATCTGTAACCGCCCTCACCCGCCACCAAGTCCCACACCACCCTCACCCAAAGTCCAAAGAAGGAGGGGCGGCAAGGGCCGTTAAAACTTTCAGTCAACCCCTGCAGACTGCTCTAGCACTAGAAGGCTGACATTCCCCAAAATTTCATAAGTCCTTTCCTACCCACCTCACACAAGCCCCCGTCCAAGTTTCACCCCCCACGTTTCATGTCTGGTTCGCAATAAAATGTTTGTTTCTGTTCATTACTGTTTCAGTCAGGTTCTTTTGAGGGAGAGTCTGTCTGGAGGGGGGGAAGGGGCTTGGTAATTGGACAGGACAGTCACCTTTAGCAGGGTACAGAGGCGGTGTCAGGTCCAGCATCAGGACAC
>NW_020695482.1:1994-4135 GCF_002925995.2 Terrapene triunguis
GGCGGTTACAGATCTTATGCAGCGGTCCTTATCCTGGCTCACAGATCCACGCAGCAGGGGATCTGTAACCCTACCCCCCCTGCCAGAAAGTCACATAGCCGACACATACACACAGTCCCCCCCAGGAGTGCTGGCAGGCTCCATTGAAATAACCAGTCCACCAGTGCGGAGCCTGTCATTCCGGGAGTTTAGAAGCATCATTTGCATCAGAACACTAAACCCGCCCCCCGCCACAGTCTGCGTCCCCGGTTTAAAATATTCCCGCGAAAACAGCAATACAGACAACGGTGTTCATTAACAAAATCGAAATGATTTTATTTTTTGGGAAGGGGAAGGGGGTGAAGGGGGTATGTAACTGGAGAGGATAGTCAAAATGAACTGGGTAAAGAAACGGGGGCAGGTTCAGCTTTTCTGTCCACAAACTGAAAAGTCACTGGTTGCCCTGCTCACTCAGGAACCTAGCTTTCAAAGCCTCCCGGATGCACAGGGCGTCCCGCTGGGATCTTCTAATGGCCCGGCTGTCTGGCTGGACGTAATCAGCAGCCAGGCTATTTGCCTCTAGCTCCCACCCCGCCATAAAGGTCTCCCCCTTGCTCTCACACAGATTGTGGAGCACACAGCAAGCTGCAATAACGATGGGGATATTGGTTTCACTGAGATCACAGCGAGTGAGTAAGCTTCTCCATCTCCCTTTGAGACGGCCAAAAGCACACTCCACTACCATTCTGCACTTGCTCAGCCGGTAGTTCAACAGTTCTTTTTCTGTGTCCAGGGCGCCAGTATAGGGCTTCATGAGCCAGGGCATTAGCGGGTAGGCTGGGTCCCCGAGGATCACTGTAGGCATCTCCACATCCCCAACAGTTATCTTGTGGTCCGGGAAGTAAATACCTTCCTGCAGCCGTCTAAACAGACCAGAGTTCCTGAACACGCGAGCGTCATGAACCTTGCCCGGCCATCCGACGTAGATGTTTGTAAACCGTCCCCGATGGTCCACCAGTGCTTGCAGCACCATTGAAAAGTAGCCCTTTCTATTGATGTACTGGCTGGCCTGGTGGTCCGGTCCCAGGATAGGGATGTGAGTCCCATCTATAGCCCCACCGCAGTTTGGGAATCCCATCGCGGCAAAGCCATCTATGATGACCTGCGCGTTTCCCAGGGTCACTACCTTTGGGAGCAGTACCTTGACGATTGCCTTGGCTACTTGCATGACAACAACCCCCACGGTAGATTTGCCCACGCCAAAGTGGTTCGCGACTGACCGGTAGCTGTCCGGCGTTGCAAGCTTCCAGAGGGCTATGGCCACTCGCTTCTGGACAGTCAGGGCTGCTCGCATGCGGGTGTCCTTGCGCTTCAGGGCAGGGGACAGCAACTCACAAAGTTCCAGGAAAGTCCCCTTCCGCATGCGAAAGTTTCGCAGCCACTGGGATTCATCCCAGACCTGAAGCACTATGCGGTCCCACCAGTCCGTGCTTGTTTCCCGGGCCCAGAATCGCCGTTCAACAAAATCCACATGCCCCATTGCAAACGTGATGTCCTCGGCGCTGGGTGTCGTGGTTTCTGACAGCTCTGTGCTACTCTCCGACTTCAGGCCCTCACTCCGCTGCCGTAGCCTCCTCGCCTGATTTCTCTGCATCTGCCTCTGGGAAAGGTGTATGATAAGGTGCGAGGCGTTGAGAACGGCCACAACTGCAGCGATGGTCGCAGCGGGATCCATGATCGCAGTGCTGTGGCGTCCGCGCTGTCACTGATCAAAAAGTGCGCGAACTGATTTCCCGCCGGCGCTTTCAGGGAGGGAGGCAGGGCGGTAGTGACTGACGGATGACGACAGTTACCCAAAAGCACCCTCGCCACAATTTTTTACCCAGAAGCCATTGGGGGCTCGACCCAGAATTCCACTGGGCAGCGGGGACTGCGGGAACTGTGGGATAGCTGCCCACAGTGCACTGCTTCCAATGTCGACGCTTTCCCTGGTAGTGTGGACTGACAAAGTCGAATTACTGTCCTTAGTGTAGACACACACGTTCGACTTTCTAATATCGATTGCACATATTCGATTTAACTAAAATCGAACTACTCTCGTAGTGTAGACATACCCTCAGCCTGTGACTCGGGTTCAGAGAGGACGGACTGTGAAACCGACC